>NW_025726227.1:0-109223 GCF_021461395.2 Schistocerca americana | reverse complement strand
GTGAGTCCAGTTTTTGTTTCCGATGCTTCACTTCAGGTTTATTGTATCCCTTGGACTTTCTTATTGACGATGAAACACAGAAATTGCATCCGAATTTAATGCAAAAGGCACAATGCCGACTTATGTACAAGAGGACTGAAACGATAACATTCTACGATTTGAACCTCTGCTGTGAGTCCACTTTTAGTTTCCGGTGCTTCACTTCAGGTTTACTGTATCCCTTGGACCTTGTTATTGACGATGAAACACAGAAATTGCATCCGAATTAAATACAAAAGACACAATGCAGACTTAAGTACAAGAGGACTGATACTCCAACTTTATATGATTTGAACCTCTGCTGTGAGTCCAGTTTTAGTTTCCGATGCATCACTTGAGGTTTTCTGTATCCCTTGGACCTTCTAATTGACGATGAAACACAGAAATAGCATCCGAATTTAATAAAAAAGGCACAATGCCGACTTAAGTACAAGAGGTCTGATACTCTAATTTTCTATGATTTGAACCCCTCCTGTGAGTCCAGTTATAGATTCCGATGCTTAACTTCAACTTTACTGTATCCCTTGGACCTTCTTATTGACGATGAAACACAGAAATTGGATCCGAAATTAATACAAAAGGCACAATGCCGACTTAATTACAAGGCGACTGATACACTAACTTTCTATGATTTGAACCTCTCCTGTGAGTCCAGTTTTAGATTCTGATGCTTCACTTCAGGTATACTGTATCCTTTGGACCCTCTTATTGACGATGAAACACAGAAATTGCATCCGGATTTAATACAAAAGGCACAATGCCGATAAAAGTACTAGAGAACTGATACTCTAACTTCCTATGATTTGAACCTCAGCTGTGAGTCCAGTTTTAGTTTCCGATGCTTCACTTCAGGTTTACTGTATCCCTTGAACTTTCTTATGGACGATGAAACACAGAAATTGCATCCGAATTTAATACAAAAGGCACAATGCAGACTAAAGTACTAGAGGACTGATACTCTAACTTTCTATGATTTGAACCTCTGGTGTGAGTCCAGTTTTAGTTTCCGATGCATCACTTCAGGGTTACTGCATCCCTTGGACCTTCTAATTGACGATGAAACACAGAAATTGCATCCGAATTTAATAAAAAAAAGCACAATGCCGACTTAAGTACAAGAGGTCTGATACTCTAATTTTCTATGATTTGAACCCCTCCTGTGAGTCCAGTTATAGATTCCGATGCTTAACTTCAACTTTACTGTATCCCTTGGACCTTCTTATTGACGATGAAACACAGAAATTGGATCCGAAATTAATACAAAAGGCACAATGCCGACCTAAGTACAAGGCGACTGATACACTAACTTTCTATGATTTGAACCTCTCCTGTGAGTCCAGTTTTAGATTCTGATGCTTCACTTCAGGTATACTGTATCCTTTGGACCCTCTTATTGACGATGAAACACAGAAATTGCATCCGGATTTAATACAAAAGGCACAATGCCGATAAAAGTACTAGAGAACTGATACTCTAACTTTCTATGATTTGAACCTCTGCTGTACGTCCAGTTATAGTTTCCGATGCTTCACTTTAGGTTTACTGTATCCCTTGGACCTTCTTATTGACGATGAAACACAGAAATTGCATCCGAGTTTAATACAAAAGGCACAATGCCGACTTAAGTACAAGAGGACTGATACTCCAACTTTCTATGATTTGAACCACTGCTGTGAGTCCAGTTCTAGTTTCCGATGCATCACTTCAGGTTTACTGCATCCCTTGGACCTTCTAATTGACGATGAAACACAGAAATTGCATCCGAAATTAATAAAAAAGGCACGATGCCGACTTAAGTACAAGAGGTCTGATACTCTAATTTTCTATGATTTGAACCCCTCCTATGAGTCCAGTTATAGATTCCGATTCTTAACTTCAACTTTACTGTATCCCTTGGACCTTCTCATTGACGATGAAACATAGAAATTGCATCCGAATTTAATACAAAAGGCACAATGCCGACTTAAGTACAAGGCGACTGATACTCTAACTTTCTATCATTTGAACCTCTCCTGTGAGTCCAGTTTTAGATTCTGACGCTTCACTTCAGGTTTACTGTATCCCTTGGACCCTCTTATTGACGATGAGACACAGAAATTGCATCCGAATTTAATACAAAAGGCACAATGCCGACTTAAGTACAAGAGGACTGATACTCTAACTTTCTATGATTCGAACCCCTCCTGTCAGTCCAGTTTTAGATTACGATGCTTAACTTCAGGTTTACTGTATCCCTTGGACCTTCTTATTGACGATGAAGCACAGAAATTGCATCCGAATTTAATACAAAAGGCACAATGCCGACTTAAGTACAAGAGGACTGAAACTCTAACTTTCTATGATTCGAACCTCTGCTGTGAGTCCAGTTTTAGTTTCCGATGCTTCACTTCAGGTTTACTGTATCCCTTGGACATTATTATTGACGATGAAACACAGAAATTGCATCCGAATTTAATACAAAAGGCACAATGCCGTCTAAAGTACAAGAGGACTGAAACTCTAACTTTCTATGATTTGAACCCCTCTTGTGAGTCCAGTTTTAGTTTCCGATGCTTAACCTCAGGTTTACTGTATCCCTTGGACCTTCTTATTGACGATGAAACACAGAAATTGCATCCGAATTTAATAAAAAAGGCACAATGCCGACTTAAGTACAAGAGGACTGATACTCTAACTTTCTATGATTTGAACCCCTCCTGTGAGTCCAGTTTTAGTTTCCGATGCCATACATCAGGTTTACTGTTTCCCTTCGACCTTCTTTTTGACGATGAAACACAGAAACGGAATCCGAATTTAATAAAAAAGGCACAATGCCGACTTAAGTAAAAGAGGACTGATACTCTAACTTTCTATGATTTGAACCCCTCCTTTGAGTCCAGTTTTAGTTTCCGATGCTTAACTTCAGGTTTACTGTATCCCTTGGACCTTCTTATTGACGATGAAACACAGAAATTGCATCCGAATTTAATAAAAAAGGCACAATGCCGACTTAAGTACAAGAGGACTGATACTCTTACTTTCTATGATTTGAACCCCTCCTGTGAGTCCAGTTTTAAATTCCGATGCTTAACTTCAAGTTTACTGTATCCCTTGGACCTTCTTATTGACGATGAAACACAGAATTTGCATCCGAATTTAATACAAAAGGCACAATGCCGACTTAAAAACAAGAGGACTGAAACTCTAACTTTCTATGATTTGAACCTCTGCTGTGAGTCCAGTTTTAGTTTCCGATGCTTAACTTCAGGTTTACTGTATCCCTTGGACCTTCTTATTGACGATGAACCACAGAAATTGCATCCGAATTTAATATAAAAGGCACAATGCCGACTTAAGTACAAGAGGACTGAAACTCTAACTTTCTATGATTCGAACCTCTGCTGTGAGTCCAGTTTTAGTTTCCGATGTTTCACTTCAGGTTTACTGTATCCCTTGGACCTTCTTATTGACGATGAAACACAGATATTGCATCCGAATTTAATAAAAAAGGCACAATGCCGACTTAAGTACAAGAGGACTGATACTCTAACTTTCTATGATTTGAACCAAACCTGTGAGTCCAGTTTTAGTTTCCGATGCCACACATCAGGTTTACTGAATCCCTTGGACCTTCTTATTGACGATGAAACACAGAAATTGCATACGAATTTAATAAGAAAGACACAATGCCGACTTAAGTACAAGAGGACTAATACTCTAACTTTCTATGATTTGAACCCCTCCTGTGAGTACAGTTTTAGATTCCGATGCTTAACTTCAGGTTTACTGAATCCCTTGGACCTTCTTATTGACGATGAAACGCAGAAATTGCATCCGAATTTAATACAAAAGGCACAATGCCGACTTAAGTACAAGAGGACTGATACTCTAACTTCTTATGATTTGAACCTCTGCTGTGAGTCCAGTTTTAGATTCCGATGCTTCACTTCGGGTTTACTGTATCCCTTGGACCCCCTTATTGACGATGAAACACAGAAATTGCATCCGAATTTAATACAAAAAGCACAATGCCAACTTAAGTACAATGCGACTGAAACTCTAACTTTGAATGATTTGAACCTCTGCTGTGAGTCCAGTTTTAGTTTCTGATGCTTCACATCAGGTTTACTGTATCCCTTGGACCTTCTTATTGACGATGAAACACAGAAATTGCATCCGAATTTAATACAAAAGGCACAATGCAGACTTACGTACAAGAGGACTGAAACTCTAACTTTCTATGATTTGAACCTCTGCTGTGAGTCCACTTTTAGTTTCCGATGCTTCACTTCAGGTTTACTGTATCCCTTGGACCTTCTTATTGACGATGAAACACAGAAATTTGCATCCGAATTTAATACCAAAGGCACAATGATGACTTAAGTACAAGAGGACTAAAACTCTAACTTTCAATGATTTGAACCTCTGCTGTGAGTCCAGTTTTAGTTTCCGATGCTTCACTTCAGGTTTACTGTATCCCTTGGACCTTCTTATTGACGATGAAACACAGAAATTGCATCCGAATTTAATTTAGAAGGCACAATGCCGACTTAAGTACAAGAGGACTGATACTCCAACTTTCTATGATTTAACCCCTCCTGTGAGTCCAGTTTTAGATTACGATGCTTAACTTCTGGTTTACTGTATCCCTTGGACCTTCTTATTGACGATGAAACACAGAAATTGCATCCGAATTTAATACAAATGGCACAATGCCGACTTAAGTACTAGAGGACTGAAACTCTAACTTTCTATGATTTGAACCTCTGCTGTGAGTCCAGTTTTAGTTTCCGATGCTTCACTTCAGGTTTACTGTATCCCTTGGACCTTCTTATTGACGATGAAACACAGAAATTGCATCCGAAATCAATAAAAAAGGTACAATGCCGACTTAAGTACAAGAGGACTGATACTCTAACTTTCTATGATTTGAACCCCTCCTGTGAGTCCAGTTTTAGATTCCGATGCTTAACTTCAGGTTTACTGTATCCCTTGGACCTTCTTATTGACGATGAAACACAGAAATTGCATCCGAATTTAATACAAATGGCACAATGCCGACTTAAGTACAAGAGGACTGAAACTCTAACTTCCTATGATTTGAACCTCAGCTGTGAGTCCAGTTTTAGTTTCCGATGCTTCACTTCAGGTTTACTGTATTCCTTGAACTTTCCTATGGACGATGAAACGCAGATATTGCATCCGAATTTAATACAAAAGGCACAATGCAGACTAAAGTACTAGAGGACTGATACTCTAACTTTCTATGATTTGAACCTCTGCTGTGAGTCCAGTTTTTGTTTCCGATGCTTCACTTCAGGTTTATTGTATCCCTTGGACTTTCTTATTGACGATGAAACACAGAAATTGCATCCGAATTTAATGCAAAAGGCACAATGCCGACTTATGTACAAGAGGACTGAAACGATAACATTCTACGATTTGAACCTCTGCTGTGAGTCCACTTTTAGTTTCCGGTGCTTCACTTCAGGTTTACTGTATCCCTTGGACCTTGTTATTGACGATGAAACACAGAAATTGCATCCGAATTTAATGCAAAAGGCACAATGCCGACTTAAGTACAAGAGGACTGAAACTCTAACTATCTATGATTTGAACCTCTGCTGTGAGTCCTGTTTTAGTTTCCGATGCTTCACTTCAGGTTTACTGTATCCCTTGGACCTTCTTATTGACGATGAAACACAGAAATTGCATCCGAATTAAATACAAAAGACACAATGCAGACTTAAGTACAAGAGGACTGATACTCCAACTTTATATGATTTGAACCTCTGCTGTGAGTCCAGTTTTAGTTTCCGATGCATCACTTGAGGTTTTCTGTATCCCTTGGAACTTCTAATTGACGATGAAACACAGAAATTGCATCCGAATTTAATACAAAAGGCACAATGCCGTCTAAAGTACAAGAGGACTAAAACTCTAAATTTCTATGATTTGAACCCCTCTTGTGAGTCCAGTTTTAGTTTCCGATGCTTAACTTCAGGTTTACTGTATCCCTTGGACCTTCTTATTAACGATGAAACACAGAAATTGCATCCGAATTTAATAAAAAAGGCACAATGCCGACTTAAGTACAAGAGGACTGATACTCTAACTTTCTATGATTTGAACCCCTCCTGTGAGTCCAGTTTTAATTTCCGATGCCATACATCAGGTTTACTGTTTCCCTTCGACCTTCTTTTTGACGATGAAACACAGAAACGGCATCCGAATTTAATAAAAAAGGCACAATGCCGACTTAAGTAAAAGAGGACTGATACTCTAACTTTCTATGATTTGAACCCCTCCTTTGAGTCCAGTTTTAGTTTCCGATGCTTAACTTCAGGTTTACTGTATCCCTTGGACCTTCTTATTGACGATGAAACACAGAAATTGCATCCGAATTTAATAAAAAAGGCACAATGCCGACTTAAGTACAAGAGGACTGATACTTTAACTTTCTATGATTTGAACCCCTCCTGTGAGTCCAGTTTTAAATTCCGATGCTTAACTTCAAGTTTACTGTATCCCTTGGACCTTCTTATTGACGATGAAACACAGAATTTGCATCCGAATTTAATACAAAAGGCACAATGCCGACTTAAAAACAAGAGGACTGAAACTCTAACTTTCTATGATTTGAACCTCTGCTGTGAGTCCAGTTTTAGTTTCCGATGCTTAACTTCAGGTTTACTGTATCCCTTGGACCTTCTTATTGACGATGAACCACAGAAATTGCATCCGAATTTAATATAAAAGGCACAATGCCGACTTAAGTACAAGAGGACTGAAACTCTAACTTTCTATGATTCGAACCTCTGCTGTGAGTCCAGTTTTAGTTTCCGATGCTTCACTTCAGGTTTACTGTATCCCTTGGACATTATTAGTGACGATGAAACACAGAAATTACATCCGAATTTAATTCAAAAGGCACAATGCCGTCTAAAGTACAAGAGGACTGAAACTCTAACTTTCTATGATTTGAACCTCTGCTGTGAGTCCAGTTTTAGTTTCCGATGCTTCACTTCAGGTTTACTGTATCCCTTGGACTTTCTAGTTGACGATGAAACACAGAAATTGCATCCGAATTGAATAAAAAAGGCACAATACCGACTTAAGTACTAGAGGTCTGATACTCTAATTTTCTATGATTTGAACCCCTCCTGTGAGTCCAGTTATAGATTCCGATGCTTAACTTCAACTTTACTGTATCCCTTGGACATTCTCATTGACGATGAAACATAGAAATTGAATCCGAATTTAATCCAAAAGGCACAATGCCGACTTAAGTACAAGGCGACTGATACTCTAACTTGCTATGATTTGAACCTCTCCTGTGAGCCCAGTTTTAGATTCTCATGATTCACTTCAGGTTTACCGTCTCCCTTGGACCCTCTTATTGACGATGAAACACAGAAATTGCATCCGAATTTAATACAAAAGGCACAATGCCGACATAAGTACAAGAGGACCTATACTCTAACTTTCTATGATTTGAACCCCTCCTGTGAGTCCAGTTTTAGATTACGATGCTTAACTTCAGGTTTACTGTATCCCTTGGACCTTCTTATTGACGATGAAACACAGATATTGCATCCGAATTTAATAAAAAAGGCACAATGCCGACTTAAGTACAAGAGGACTGATACTCTAACTTTCTATGATTTGAACCCCTCCTGTGAGTCCAGTTTTAGATTCCGATGCTTAACTTCAGGTTTACTGTATATCTCGGACCTTCTTATTGTCGATGAAACACAGAATTTGCATCCGAATTTAATACAAAAGTCACAATGCCGACTTAAGTACAAGAGGAATGATACTCTAACTTTCTATGATTTGAAAATCTCCTGTGAGCCCAGTTTAAGATTCCGATGCTTCACTTCGGGTTTACTGTATCCCTTGGACCTTCTTATTGACGATGAAACACAGAAATTGCATGCGTATTTAATACAAAAGGCACAATGCCGACTTAACTACAAGAGGACTGAAACTCTAACTTTCTATGATTTGAACCTCTGCTGTGAGTCCAGTTTTAGTTTCCGATGCTTCACTTCAGGTTTACTGTATCCTTTGGACCTTCTTATTGACGATGAAACACAGAAATTGCATCCGAATTTAATAAAAAATGGACAATGACGACTTAAGTACAAGAGGACTGAAACTCTAAATTTCTATGATTTGAACCTCTGCTGTGAGTCCAGTTTTAGTTTCCGATGCTTCACTTCAGGTTTCCTGTATCCCTTGGACCTTCTTATTGACGATGAAACACAGAAATTGCATCCGAATTTAATACAAAAGGCACAATGCCAACTTACGTACAAGAGGACTGAAACTCTAACTTTCTATGATTTGAACCTCTGCTGTGAGTTCAGTTTTAGTTTCCGATGCTTAACTTCAGATTTACTGTATCCCTTGGACCTTCTTATTGACGATGAAACACAGAAATTGCATCCGAATTTAATACAAAAGGCACAATGCCGACTTAAGTACAAGAGGACTGGAACTGTAACTTTCTATGATTTGAACCTTGGCTGTGAGTCCAGTTTTAGTTTCCGATGCTTCACTTCAGGTTTACTGTACCCCTTGGACCTTCTTATTGACGATGAAACACAGAAATTGCATCCGAATTTAATACAAAAGGCACAATGCCGACTAAAGTACAAGAGGACTGAAACTCTAACTTTCTATGATTTGAACCTCTGCTGTGAGTCCAGTTTTAGTTTCCGATGCTTCACTTCAGGTTAACTGTATCCCTTGGACCTTCTTATTGACGATGAGACACAGAAATTGCATCCGAATTTAATGCAAAAGGCACAATGCCGACTTAAGTACAAGAGGACTAAAACTCTAACTTTCTGTGATTTGAACCTCTGCTGTGAGTCCACTTTTAGTTCCCGATGCTTCACTTCAGGTTTACTGTATCCCTTGGACCTTCTTACTGACGATGAAACACAGAAATTGCATCCGAATTCAATACAAAAGGCACAATGCCGACTTAAGTACAAGAGGACTGAAACTCTAACTTTCTATGATTTGAACCTCTGCTGTGAGTCCACTTTTAGCTTCCGATGCTTCACTTCAGGTTTACTGTATCCCTTGGACCTTCTTATTGACGATGAAACACAGAAATTGCAAACGAATTAAATACAAAAGGCACAATGCCAACTTAAGTACAAGAGGACTGATACTCCAAATTCCTATGATTTGAACCTCTGCTGTGAGTCCAGTTTTAGTTTCCGATGCATCACTCCACGTTTACTGTATCCCTTGGGCCTTCTAATTGACGATGAAACACAGAAATAGCATCCGAATTTAATAAAAAAGGCACAATGCCGACTTAAGTACAAGAGGTCTGATACTCTAATTTTCTATGATTTGAACCCCTCCTGTGAGGCCAGTTATAGATTCCGATGCTTAACCTCAACTATACTGTATCCCTTGGACCTTCTTATTGACGATGAAACACAGAAATTGCATCCGAAATTAATACAAAAGGCACAATGCCGACTTCAGTACAAGGCGACTGACACACTAACTTTCTATGATTTGAACCTCTCCTGTGATTCCAGTATTAGATTCTGATGCTTCACTCCAGGTTTACTGTATTCCTTGGACCTTCTTATTGACGATGAAACACAGAAATTGCATCCGAATTTAATACAAAAGGCACAATGCCGACTTAAGTACAAGAGGACTGATAGTCTAACTTTCTATGATTTGAACGTCTCCTGTGAGTCCAGTTTTAGATTCCGATGCTTCACTTCGGGTTAACTGTATCCCTTGGACCCCCTTATTGACGATGAAACACAGAAATTGCATCCGAATTTAATACAAAAAGCACAATGCCGACTTAAGTACAATGCGACTGAAACTCTAACTTTCAATGATTTGAACCTCTGCTGTGAGTCCAGTTTTAGTTTCCGATGCTTCACATCAGGTTTACTGTATCCCTTGGACCTTCTTATTGACGATGAAACACAGAAATTGCATCGGAATTTAATAAAAAAGGCACAATGCCCACTGACGTACAAGAGGACTGATACTCTAACTTTCTATGATTTGAACCCCTCCTGTGAGTCCAGTTTTAGATTACGATGCTTAACTTCAGGTTTACTGTATCCCTTGGACCTTCCTATTGACGATGAAACACAGATATTGCATCCGAATTTAATAAAAAAGGCACAATGCCGACCTAAGTACAAGAGGACTGATACTCTAACTTTCTATGATTTGAACCCCACCTGTGAGTCCAGTTTTAGTTTCCGATGCCACACATCAGGTTTACTGAATCCCTTGGACCTTCTTATTGACGATGAAACACAGAAATTGCATCCGAATTTAATAAAAAAGGCACAATGCCGACTTAAGTACAAGATGACTGATACTCTAACTTTCTATGATTTGAACCCCTCCTGTGAGTCCAGTTTTAGATTCCGATGCTGAACTTCAGGTTTACTGAATCCCTTGGACCTTCTTATTGACGAAGAAACGCAGAAATTGCATCCGAATTTAATACAAAAGGCACAATGCCGACTTAAGTACAAGAGGACTGATACTCTAACTTTCTATGATTTGAACCTCTCCTGTGAGTCCAGTTTTAGATTCCGATGCTTCACTTCGGGTTTACTGTATCCCTTGGACCCCCTTATTGACGATGAAACACAGAAATTGCATCCGAATTTAATACAAAAAGCACAATGCCGACTTAAGTACAATGCGACTGAAACTCTAACTTTCTATGATTTGAACCTCTGCTGTGAGTCCAGTTTTAGTTTCCGATGCTTTACTTCAGGTTTAATGTATCCCTTTGTCCTTCTAATTGACGATGAAACACAGAAATTTGCATCCGAATTTAATACAAAAGGCTCAATGATGACTTAAGTACAAGAGGACTAAAACTCTAACTTTCAATGATTTGAACCTCTGTTGTGAGTCCAGTTTTAGTTTCCGATGCTTCACTTCAGGTTTACTGTATCCCTTGGACCTTCTTATTGACGGTGAAACACAGAAATTGCATCCGAATTTAATTTAGAAGGCACAATGCCGACTTAAGTACAAGAGGACTGATACTCTATCTTTCTACGATTTAACCCCTCCTGTGAGTCCAGTTTTAGATTACGATGCTTAACTTCAAGTTTACTGTATCCCTTGGACCTTCTTATTGACGATGAAACACAGAATTTGCATCCGAATTTAATACAAAAGGCACAATACCGACTTAAAAACAAGGGGACTGAAACTCTAACTTTCTATGATTTGAACCTCTGCTGTGAGTCCAGTTTTAGTTTCCGATGCTTAACTTCAGGTTTATTGTATCCCTTGGACCTTCTTATTGACGATGAAACACAGAAATTGCATCCGAATTTAATACAAAAGGCACAATGCCGACTTAAGTACAAGAGGACTGATACTCCAACTTGCTATGATTTGAACCTCTGCTGTGAGTCCAGTTTTAGTTTCCGATGCATCACTTCAGGTCTACTGTATCCCTTGGACCTTCTAATTGACGATGAAACACAGAAATTGCATCCGAATTGAATAAAAAAGGCACAATGCCGACTTAAGTACAAGAGGTCTGTTACTCTAATTTTCTATGATTTGAACCCATCCTGTGAGTCCAGTTATAGATTCCGATGCTTAACTTCAACTTTACTGTATCCCTTGGACCTTCTCTTTGACGATGAAACATAGAAATTGCATCCGAATTTAATACAAAAGGCACAATGCCGACTTAAGTACAAGAGGACTGATACTCTAACTTCCTATGATTTGAACCTCAGCTGTGAGTCCAGTTTTAGTTTCCGATGCTTCACTTCAGGTTTACTGTATCCCTTGAACTTTCTTATGGATGATGAAACACAGAAATTGCATCCGAATTTAATACAAAAGGCACAATGCCGACTAAAGTACTAGAGGACTGATACTCTATCTTTCTATGATTTGAACCTCTGCTGTGAGTCCAGTTTTAGTTTCCGATGCTTCACTTTAGGTTTACTGTATCCCTTGGACCTTCTTATTGACGATGAAACACAGAAATTGCATCCGAATTTAATGCAAAAGGCACAATGCCGACTTAAGTACAAGAGGACTGAAACTCTAAATTTCTGTGATTTGAACCTCTGCTGTGAGTCCACTTTTAGTTCCCGATGCTTCACTTCAGGTTTACTGTATCCCTTGGACCTTGTTATTGACGATGAAACACAGAAACTGCATCCGAATTTAATACAAAAGGCACAATGCCGACTTAAGTACAAGAGGACTGAAACTCTAACTTTCTATGATTTGAACCTCTGCAGTGAGTTCACTTTTAGCTTCCGATGCTTCACTTCAGGTTTACTGTATCCCTTGGACCTTCTTATTGACGATGAAACACAGAAATTGCAACCGAATTAAATACAAAAGGCACAATGCCAACTTAAGTACAAGAGGACTGATACTCCAAATTCCTATGATTTGAACCTCTGCTGTGAGTCCAGTTTTAGTTTCCGATGCATCACTCCAGGTTTACTGTATCCCTTGGACCTTCTAATTGACGATGAAACACAGAAATAGCATCCGAATTTAATAAAAAAGGCACAATGCCGACATAAGTACAAGAGGTCTGATATTCTAATATTCTATGATTTGAACCCCTCCTGTGAGGCCAGTTATAGATTCCGATGCTTAACTTCAACTTTACTGTATCCCTTGGACCTTCTTATTGACGATGAAACACAGAAATTGCATCCGAAATTAATACAAAAGGCCCAATGCCGACTTCAGTACAAGGCGACTGACACACTAACTTTCTATGATTTGAACCTCTCCTGTGAGTCCAGTATTAGATTCTGATGCTTCACTTCAGGTTTACTGTATCCCTTGGACCCTCGTATTGACGATGAAACACAGAAATTGCATCCGAATTTAATACAAAAGGCACAATGCCGACTTAAGTACAAGAGGACTGATACTCTAACTTTCTATAATTTGAACCTCTGCTGTGAGTCCACTTTTAGCTTCCGATGCTTCACTTCAGGTTTACTGTATCCCTTGGACCTTCTTATTGACGATGAAACACAGAAATTGCATCCGAATTTAATACAAAAAGCACAATGCCGACTTAAGTACAATGCGACTGATACTCTAACTTTCTATGATTTGAACCTCTGCTGTGAGTCCAGTTTTAGTTTCCGATGCTTCACTTCAGGTTTACTGTATCCCATGGACCTTCTTATTGACGATGAAATACAGAAATTTGCATCCGAATTTAATACAAAAGGCTCAATGATGACTTAAGTACAAGTGGACTAAAACTCTAACTTTCAATGATTTGAACCTCTGCTGTGAGTCCAGTTTTAGTTTCCGATGCTTCACTTCAGGTTTACTGTATCCCTTGGACCTTCTTATTGACGGTGAAACACAGAAATTGCATCCGAATTTAATTTAGAAGGCACAAAGCCGACTTAAGTACAAGAGGACTGATACTCTATCTTTCTATGATTTAACCCCTCCTGTGAGTCCAGTTTTAGATTACGATGCTTAACTTCAATTTTACTGTATCCCTTGGACCTTCTTATTGACGATGAAACACAGAATTTACATCCGAATTTAATACAAAAGGCACAATACCGACTTAAAAACAAGGGGACTGAAACTGTAACTTTCTATGAATTGAACCTCTGCTGTGAGTCCAGTTTCAGTTTCCGATGCTTAACTTCAGGTTTACTGTATCCCTTGGACCTTCTTATTGACGATGAAACACAGAAATTGCATCCGAATTTAATACAAAAGGCACAATGCCGACATAAGTACAAGAGGTCTGATATTCTAATATTCTTTGATTTGAACCCCTCCTGTGAGGCCAGTTATAGATTCCGATGCTTAACTTCAACTTTACTGTATCCCTTGGACCTTCTTATTGACGATGAAACACAGAAATTGCATCCGAAATTAATACAAAAGGCCCAATGCCGACTTCAGTACAAGGCGACTGACACACTAACTTTCTATGATTTGAACCTCTCCTGTGAGTCCAGTATTAGATTCTGATGCTTCACTTCAGGTTTACTGTATCCCTTGGACCCTCGTATTGACGATGAAACACAGAAATTGCATCCGAATTTAATACAAAAGGCACAATGCCGACTTAAGTACAAGAGGGCCTATACTCTAACTTTCTATGATTTGAACCCCTCCTGTGAGTCCAGTTTTAGATTACGATGCTTAACTACAGGTTTACTGTATCCTTTGGACCTTCTTATTGACGATGAAACACAGATATTGCATCCGAATTTAATAAAAAGGGCACAATGCCGACATCAGTACAAGAGGACTGATACTCTAACTTTCTATGATTTGAACCCCTCCTGTGAGTCCAGTTTTAGTTTCCGATGCCATACATCAGGTTTACTGTATCCCTTGGACCTTCTTATTGACGATGAAACACAGATATTGCATCCGAATTTAATAAAAAAGGCACAATGCCGACTTCAGTACAAGAGGACTGAAACTCTAACTTTCTATGATTTGAACCTCTGCTGTGAGTCCAGTTTTAGTTTCCGATGCTTCACTTCAGGTTTACTGTATCCCTTGGACCTTCTTATTGACGATGAAACACAGAAATTGCATCCGAATTCAATGAAAAAGGCACAATGCCGACTTAAGTACAAGAGGACTGATACTCTAACTTTCTATGATTTGGACCCCTCCAGTGAGTCCAGTTTTAGATTCCGATGCTTAACTTCAGGTTTACTGTAACCCTTGGACCTTCGTATTGACGGTGAAACACAGAAATTGCATCCGAATTTAATACAAATGGCACAATGCCGACTTAAGTACAAGAGGACTGAAACTCTAACTTCCTATGATATGAACCTCAGCTGTGAGTCCAGTTTTAGTTTCCGATGCTTCACTTCAGGTTTACTGTATCCCTTGAACTTTCTTATGGACGATGAAACACAGAAATTGCATCCGAATTTAATACAAAAGGCACAATGCCGACTAAAGTACTAGAGGACTGATACTCTAACTTTCTATGATTTGAACCTCTGCTGTGAGTCCAGTTTTAGTTACCGATGCTTCACTTCAGGTTTACTGTATCCCTTGGACCTTTTTATTGACGATGAAACACAGAAATTTCATCCGAATTTAATGCAAAAGGCACAATGCCGACTTAAGTACAGGAGGACTGACACTCTAACTTTCTATGATTTGAACCTCTGCTGTGAGTCCACTTTTAGTTTCCGATGCTTCACTTCAGGTTTACCGTATGCCTTGGACCTTCTTATTGTCGATGAAACACAGAAATTGCATCCGAATTTAATACAAACGGCACAATGCCGACTTAACTAAAAGAGGACTGAAACTCTAACTTTCTATGATTTGAACCTCTGCTGTGAGTCCACTTTTAGTTTCCGATGCTTCACTTCCGGTTTACTGTATTCCTTGGACCTTCTTATTGACGATGAAACACAGAAATTGCATCCGAATTAAATACAAAAGGCACAATGCCGACTTAAGTACAAGAGGACTGATACTCCAACTTTCTATGATTTGAACCTCTGCTGTGAGTCCAGTTTTAGTTTCCGATGCATCACTTCAGGTCTACTGTATCCCTTGGACCTTCTAATTGACGATGAAACACAGAAATTGCATCCGAATTGAATAAAAAAGGCACAATGCCGACTTAAGTACAAGAGGTCTGATACTCTAATTTTCTATGATTTGAACCCATCCTGTGAGTCCAGTTATAGATTCCGATGCTTAACTTCAACTTTACTGTATCCCTTGGACCTTCTCATTGACGATGAAACATAGAAATTGCATCCGAAATTTATACAAAAGGCAAAAGGCACAATGCCGACTTAAGTACAAGGCGACTGATACTCTAACTTTCTATGATTTGAACCTCTCCTGTGAGTCCAGTTTTAGATTCTCATGATTCACTTCAGGTATACTGTATCCCTTGGACCCTCTTATTGACGATGAAACACAGAAATTGCATCCGAATTTAATACAAAAGGCACAATGCCGACTTAAGTACAAGAGGACCTATACTCTAACTTTCTATAATTTGAACCCCTCCTGTGAGTCCAGTTTTAGATTACGATGCTTAACTTCAGGTTTACTGTATCCCTTGGACCTTCTTATTGACGATGAAACAGATATTGCATCCGCATTTAATAAAAAAGGCACAATGCCGACTTCAGTACAAGAGGACTGATACTCTATTTTACTATGATTTGGACCCCTCCTGTGAGTCCAGTTTTGGTTTCCGATGCCATACATCAGGTTTACTGTATCCCTTGGACCTTCTTATTGACAATGAAACACAGAAATGGCATCCGAATTTAATAAAAAATGCACAATGCCGACTTAAGTAAAAGAGGACTGATACTCTAACTTTCTATGATTTGAACCCCTCCTGTGAGTCCAGTTTTAGTTTCCGATGCTTAACTTCACGTTTACTGTATCCCTTGGACCTTCTTATTGACGATGAAACACAGAAATTACATTCGAATTTAATAAAAAAGGCACAATGCCGACTTAAGTACAAGAGGACTGATACTCTTACTTTCTATGATTTGACCCCTCCTGTGAGTCCAGTTTTAGATTCCGAGCTTAACTTCAGGTTTACTGTATCCCTCGGACCTTCTTATTGACGATGAAACACAGAATTTGCATCCGAATTTAATACAAAAGTCACAATGCCGACTTAAGTACAAGAGGAATGATACTCTAACTTTCTATGATTTGAAAATCTCCTGTGAGCCCAGTTTTAGATTCCGATGCTTCACTTCGGTTTTACTGTATCCCTTGGACCCTCTTATTGACGATGAAACACAGAAATTTGCATCCGAATTTAATACAAAAGGCTCAATGATGACTTAAGTACAAGTGGACTAAAACTCTAACTTTCTATGATTTGAACCTCTGCTGTGAGTCCAGTTTTAGTTTCCGATGCTTCACTTCAGGTCAACTGTATCCCTTGGACCTTCTTATTGACGATGAAACACAGAAATTGCATCCGAATTCAATAGAAAAGGCACAATGCCGACTTAATTACAAGAGGACTGATACTCTAACTTTCTATGATTTTAACCCCTCCTGTGAGTCCTGTTTTAGATTCCGATGCTTCACTTCAGGTTTAGTGTATCCCTTGGACCTTCTTATTGACGATGAAACACAGCAATTGCATCCGAATTTAAAACAAATGGCACAATGCCGACTTAAGTACAAGAGGACTGATACTCTAACTTCCTATGATTTGAACCTCAGCTGTGAGTCTAGTTTTAGTTTCCGATGCTTCACTTCAGGTTTACTGTATCCCTTGGACCTTCTTATTGACGATGAAACACAGAAATTGCATCCGAATTTAATGCAAAAGGCACAATGCCGACTTAAGTACAAGAGGACTGAAACTCTAAATTTCTGTGATTTGAACCTCTGCTGTGAGTCCACTTTTAGTTCCCGATGCTTCACTTCAGGTTTACTGTATCCCTTGGTCCTTGTTATTGACGATGAAACACAGAAACTGCATCCGAATTTAATACAAAAGGCACAATGCCGACTTAAGTACAAGAGGACTGAAACTCTAACTTTCTATGATTTGAACCTCTGCAGTGAGTCCACTTTTAGCTTCCGATGCTTCACTTCAGGTTTACTGTATCCCTTGGACCTTCTTATTGACGATGAAACACAGAAATTGCATCCGAATTTAATACAAAAAGCACAATGCCGACTTAAGTACAATGCGACTGATACTCTAACTTTCTATGATTTGAACCTCTGCTGTGAGTCCAGTTTTAGTTTCCGATGCTTCACTTCAGGTTTACTGTATCCCATGGACCTTCTTATTGACGATGAAATACAGAAATTTGCATCCGAATTTAATACAAAAGGCTCAATGATGACTTAAGTACAAGTGGACTAAAACTCCAACTTTCGATGATTTGAACCTCTGCTGTGATTCCAGTTTTAGTTTCCGATGCTTCACTTCAGGTTTACTGTATCCCTTGGACCTTCTTATTGACGGTGAAACACAGAAATTGCATCCGAATTTAATTTAGAAGGCACAAAGCCGACTTAAGTACAAGAGGACTGATACTCTATCTTTCTATGATTTAACCCCTCCTGTTAGTCCAGTTTTAGATTACGATGCTTAACTTCAATTTTACTGTATCCCTTGGAACTTCTTATTGACGATGAAACACAGAATTTACATCCGAATTTAATACAAAAGGCACAATACCGACTTAAAAACAAGGGGACTGAAACTGTAACTTTCTATGATTTGAACCTCTGCTGTGAGTCCAGTTTTAGTTTCCGATGCTTAACTTCAGGTTTACTGTATCCCTTGGACCTTCTTATTGACGATGAAACACAGAAATTGCATCCGAATTTAATACAAAAGGCACAATGCCGACTTAAGTACAAGAGGGCTGATACTCCAACTTTCTATGATTTGAACCTCTGCTGTGAGTCCAGTTTTAGTTTCCGATGCATCACTTCAGGTCTACTGTATCCCTTGGACCTTCTAATTGACGATGAAATACAGAAATTGCATCCGAATTGAATAAAAAAGGCACAATGCCGACTTAAGTACAAGAGGTCTGATACTCTAATTTTCTATGATTTGAACCCCTCCTGTGAGTTGAGTTATTGATTCCGATGCTTAACTTCAACTTTACTGTATCCCTTGGACCTTCTCTTTGACGATGAAACATAGAAATTGCATCCGAATTTAATACAAAAGGCACAATGCCGACTTAAGTACAAGGCAACTGATACTCTAACTTTCTATGATTTGAACCTCTCCTGTGAGTCCAGTTTTAGATTCTCATGATTCACTTCAGGTTTACTGTATCCTTTGGACCTTCTTATTGACGATGAAACACAGAAATTTCATCCGAATTTAATACAAAAGGCACAATGCCGACTTAAGTACAAGAGGGCCTATACTCTAACTTTCTATGATTTGAACCCCTCCTGTGAGTCCAGTTTTAGATTACGATGCTTAACTACAGGTTTACTGTATCCTTTGGACCTTCTTATTGACGATGAAACACAGATATTGCATCCGAATTTAATAAAAAGGGCACAATGCCGACTTCAGTACAAGAGGACTGATACTCTAACTTTCTATGATTTGAACCCCTCCTGTGAGTCCAGTTTTAGTTTCCGATGCCATATATCAGGTTTACTGTATCCCTTGGACCTTCTTATTGACGATGAAACACAGATATTGCATCCGAATTTAATAAAAAAGGCACAATGCCGACTTCAGTACAAGAGGACTGAAACTCTAACTTTCTATGATTTGAACCTCTGCTGTGAGTCCAGTTTTAGTTTCCGATGCTTCACTTCAGGTTTACTGTATCCCTTGGACCTTCTTATTGACGATGAAACACAGAAATTGCATCCGAATTCAATGAAAAAGGCACAATGCCGACTTAAGTACAAGAGGACTGATACTCTAACTTTCTATGATTTGGACCCCTCCAGTGAGTCCAGTTTTAGATTCCGATGCTTAACTTCAGGTTTACTGTAACCCTTGGACCTTCTTATTGACGGTGAAACACAGAAATTGCATCCGAATTTAATACAAATGGCACAATGCCGACTTAAGTACAAGAGGACTGAAACTCTAACTTCCTATGATATGAACCTCAGCTGTGAGTCCAGTTTTAGTTTCCGATGCTTCACTTCAGGTTTACTGTATCCCTTGAACTTTCTTATGGACGATGAAACACAGAAATTGCATCCGAATTTAATACAAAAGGCACAATGCCGACTAAAGTACTAGAGGACTGATACTCTAACTTTCTATGATTTGAACCTCTGCTGTGAGTCCAGTTTTAGTTACCGATGCTTCACTTCAGGTTTACTGTATCCCTTGGACCTTTTTATTGACGATGAAACACAGAAATTTCATCCGAATTTAATGCAAAAGGCACAATGCCGACTTAAGTACAGGAGGACTGACACTCTAACTTTCTATGATTTGAACCTCTGCTGTGAGTCCACTTTTATTTTCCGATGCTTCACTTCAGGTTTACCGTATGCCTTGGACCTTCTTATTGTCGATGAAACACAGAAATTGCATCCGAATTTAATACAAACGGCACAATGCCGACTTAACTAAAAGAGGACTGAAACTCTAACTTTCTATGATTTGAACCTCTGCTGTGAGTCCACTTTTAGTTTCCGATGCTTCACTTCCGGTTTACTGTATTCCTTGGACCTTCTTATTGACGATGAAACACAGAAATTGCATCCGAATTAAATACAAAAGGCACAATGCCGACTTAAGTACAAGAGGACTGATACTCCAACTTTCTATGATTTGAACCTCTGCTGTGAGTCCAGTTTTAGTTTCCGATGCATCACTTCAGGTCTACTGTATCCCTTGGACCTTCTAATTGACGATGAAACACAGAAATTGCATCCGAATTGAATAAAAAAGGCACAATGCCGACTTAAGTACAAGAGGTCTGATACTCTAATTTTCTATGATTTGAACCCATCCTGTGAGTCCAGTTATAGATTCCGATGCTTAACTTCAACTTTACTGTATCCGTTGGACCTTCTCATTGACGATGAAACATAGAAATTGCATCCGAAATTTATACAAAAGGCAAAAGGCACAATGCCGACTTAAGTACAAGGCGACTGATACTCTAACTTTCTATGATTTGAACCTCTCCTGTGAGTCCAGTTTTAGATTCTCATGATTCACTTCAGGTTTACTGTATCCCTTGGACCCTCTTATTGACGATGAAACACAGAAATTGCATCCGAATTTAATACAAAAGGCACAATGCCGACTTAAGTACAAGAGGACCTATACTCTAACTTTCTATAATTTGAACCCCTCCTGTGAGTCCAGTTTTAGATTACGATGCTTAACTTCAGGTTTACTGTATCCCTTGGACCTTCTTATTGACGATGAAACAGATATTGCATCCGCATTTAATAAAAAAGGCACAATGCCGACTTCAGTACAAGAGGACTGATACTCTAACTTTCTATGATTTGGACCCCTCCTGTGAGTCCAGTTTTGGTTTCCGATGCCATACATCAGGTTTACTGTATCCCTTGGACCTTCTTATTGACAATGAAACACAGAAATGGCATCCGAATTTAATAAAAAATGCACAATGCCGACTTAAGTAAAAGAGGACTGATACTCTAACTTTCTATGATTTGAACCCCTCCTGTGAGTCCAGTTTTAGTTTCCGATGCTTAACTTCAGGTTTACTGTATCCCTTGGACCTTCTTATTGACGATGACACACAGAAATTACATTCGAATTTAATAAAAAAGGCACAATGCCGACTTAAGTACAAGAGGACTGATACTCTTACTTTCTATGATTTGACCCCTCCTGTGAGTCCAGTTTTAGATTCCGAGCTTAACTTCAGGTTTACTGTATCCCTCGGACCTTCTTATTGACGATGAAACACAGAATTTGCATCCGAATTTAATACAAAAGTCACAATGCCGACTTAAGTACAAGAGGAATGATACTCTAACTTTCTATGATTTGAAAATCTCCTGTGAGCCCAGTTTTAGATTCCGATGCTTCACTTCGGTTTTACTGTATCCCTTGGACCCTCTTATTGACGATGAAACACAGAAATTTGCATCCGAATTTAATACAAAAGGCTCAGTGATGACTTAAGTACAAGTGGACTAAAACTCTAACTTTCAATGATTTGAACCGCTGCTGTGAGTCCAGTTTTAGTTTCCGATGCTTCACTTCAGGTTTACTGTATCCCTTGGACCTTCTTATTGACGATGAAGCACAGAAATTGCATCCGAATTTAATACAAAAGGCACAATGCCGACTTAAGTACAAGAGGACTGATACTCCAACTTTCTATGATTTGAACCTCTGCTGTGAGTCCAGTTTTAGATTACGATGCTTAACTTCAAGTTTACTGTATCCCTTGGACCTTCTTATTGACGATGAAACACAGAATTAGCATCCGAATTTAATACAAAAGGCACAATACCGACTTAAAAACAAGGGGACTGAAACTCTAACTTTCTATGATTTGAACCTCTGCTGTGAGTCCAGTTTTAGTTTCCGATGCTTAACTTCAGGTTTACTGTATCCCTTGGACCTTCTTATTGACGATGAAGCACAGAAATTGCATCCGAATTTAATACAAAAGGCACAATGCCGACTTAAGTACAAGAGGACTGATACTCCAACTTTCTATGATTTGAACCTCTGCTGTGAGTCCAGTTTTAGTTTCCGATGCATCACTTCAGGTCTACTGTATCCCTTGGACCTTCTAATTGACGATGAAACACAGAAATTGCATCCGAATTGAATAAAAAAGGCACAATGCCGACTTAAGTACAAGAGGTGTGATACTCTAATTTTCTATGATTTGAACCCCTCCTGTGAGTTGAGTTAGAGATTCCGATGCTTAACTTCAACTTTACTGTATCCCTTGGACCTTCTCTTTGACGATGAAACATAGAAATTGCATCCGAATTTAATACAAAAGGCACAATGCCGACTTAAGTACAAGGCAACTGATACTCTAACGTTCTATGATTTGAACCTCTCCTGTGAGTCCAGTTTTAGATTCTCATGATTCACTTCAGGTTTACTGTATCCCTTGGACCCTCTTATTGACGATGAAACACAGAAATTGCATCCGAATTTAATACAAAAGGCACAATGCCGACTTAAAGGGATACGGAATCGGATTTTGGGTTAAAAAATCGAATTTTTTTTTATTGGCGTATTATATTCTGCCATGTTTCCTCTTTAAAATGACGTATCATACATAGCTCTACTACAATTATAACTATTTTATTTTTATATATTTGTGAGATCGGGTATTGCGCTTTAGTTATACACGTCTCTCGTGGCTGACCATGAACTTTTTGGCAGTACCTTTAAAGTGACATGAATTCAAATATCCCGGTTTCCAGCGACTATTTATACACTAGTTGCCCGAAAATGTTTCTCTCTGGTTTCCTCAAGTTACTCTTTGACTTTGTGGCGGGACTGTTTTGTAAACAGTGTGATATAAGAAAGTAGTTGTTGAGTTATTTCGTATTTAGTGCTTCATTTTTCGCAGTGAATATGCCTAGAGCTAAAGCAAAAGTATTTAAAAAGCGTGTGAACTGGCAAAAGAAAAGAAATAATGATTCATTAGCAAAGCAAACCAGTTCATCATCATCACTGTTGGAAAATGTGAATCCACTTATTACTGATTTGCCGAACGAACTTACACCAATTAAAAACAGTGCTTCTCATAAAAAACTAAGAGATTTGGAAGAGAAATATAATTTACTTGATAGAGGGAATGAAGTTTTTGAACTCATTGATACGAATATATTGTGTGAAGCTCTTGAAAACAGTTTGTGCTGCAAAAAATGTCATGGAAACGTTTCTCTGGAAGTAGAATCCCATGTTGGCCTGGCTGCCCAGTTTAATTTAATATGCAGTGTTTGTAAATACAGCTGTAAGTTTCCAAGTTCGGTTTCAGTAACTGCAAATAATGGATACAAGAAAACTGAACTTTATAGTGTAAATATTAGGTTAGTTTATGGATTGCGAGCAATTGGTAAGGGCAAAGCAGCTGGTGATATGCTATGTGGTGTTCTAAATCTTCCAAGTGCACCTTCAAAGTTTGAAGCTTACAATTATGTACTAGGATCTGCAGTTGAAGATGTAGCACAGAAGTCAATGCAGGTTGCTGTGGAAGAAGCAGTGGAAGAAAATGACGGCAGTCGTGACCTCACAGTGGCGTTTGATGGCACGTGGCAGAAAAGGGGCCACACCTCCAACAATGGTGTTGTAACAGCAACTAGTGTTGATACTGGCAAGGTTATTGATGTTGCAATAATGTCTAAATACTGTAGGTGCACAGGCAGGCTGAAAAATGATCACAGTGATGACTGTATTGCTAATTATTATGGTAGTAGTGGTGGCATGGAGGTTGCTGGGGTGAAGAAAATTTTTCATCGCTCTTCACAGTGGTATAATGTTCGCTATGTCAAATATCTGGGAGATGGTGACTCTAAAGCATTCAAAGAAGTTTTGGAAAGCAAACCATATGGGAACAGTGTAAATATAAGCAAACTTGAATTAATAGGACATGTGCAGAAGAGAATGGGTGCCAGGCTGAGAAGGTTAAAATCAGTTATGAAAGGGAAAAAACTAGATGATGGGAAAACCTTGGATGGCAGAGGAAGATTGACTGATTCCATAATAGACCACATTCAGAACTGCTATGGCCTTGCAATCAGGCAAAATACAGGCAATCTTGAAGAAATGAGGAGAGCTATATGGGCTTTATATTTCCACACCGCATCCACGGATGAGCATCCACAACATGGTTTGTGCCCCAAAGGAGAAAACAGCTGGTGTAAATACAATAGGGGACTAACAACAGGAGAGAAATACATTCACCACCACAGTCTACCATCAGCCATCATGGCAGAAATAAAGCCCATTTTCAGAGATCTGGCTGACAGAAGTCTTCTGATGAAATGTCTTCACGGAAAAACGCAGAACCCCAACGAGTGCTTGAATAGTGTGATATGGCATCGTCTCCCAAAAACAGTGTTTGTCGGAATTAATACACTACATTTTGGTGTGTATGCTGCTGTGGCAACCTTCAATCTTGGAAATATAACTAAATGCCAGGTCCTTCAAGAGTTGGGTATGTGTGTTGGTTCCCGTACGGTACGTGCTATGTTCTTTTTAGATCAGCACAGACTAAGGCATGCTGATAATATAATCAAGACATTAGTGAAAAAAGCAAGACAGGTGCAGAGGGGTGCCAAAAGAAGACTTGAAGATGATTATGAAGACTGTGAAGGGGGTATTAGCTACGGATCAGGAATGTTTTAATCTTCTTTCTCCGTTTCCCGTAAGTTTACTTTTTACTTCATCTAGGAACATTATCTCAGGTACTGGTCAACCTAGAAGTCTGACATTTTTATGACGTAGTGACATAGGTCCCTATTACATACTGAAACAACGATTTTTTAATTACTTGATTTACAAAAGACTTAGGGGTGATAGTCTAGTAAAAAGCGATGGAAAAAATTTACTTAATAATAAATGTACAATATCTCTGTAAGAAAATACTTTGACAATAAACTGTTGTTTCAGTATTGTTGTAACATATGAATGCACATACAGTAAAATTTTTACCTCTCTGTCTCCAGTAGTTTGTGAGAAAATGTTCCCTATAGTAGGCATTTATTAACATTGCGGGGATAGGTGATTCCGTATCCCCTTAAGTACAAGAGGGCCTATACTCTAACTTTCTATGATTTGAACCCTTCCTGTGAGTCCAGTTTTAGATTACGATGCTTAACTTCAGGTTTACTGTATCCTTTGGACCTTCTTATTGACGATGAAACACAGATATTGCATCCGAATTTAATAAAAAGGGCACAATGCCGACTTCAGTACAAGAGGACTGATACTCTAACTTTCTATGATTTGAACCCCTCCTGTGAGTCCAGTTTTAGTTTCCGATGCCATACATCAGGTTTACTGTATCCCTTGGACCTTCTTATTGACGATGAAACACAGATATTGCATCCGAATTTAATAAAAAAGGCACAATGCCGACTTCAGTACAAGAGGACTGAAACTCTAACTTTCTATGATTTGAACCTCTGCTGTGAGTCCAGTTTTAGTTTCCGATGCTTCACTTCAGGTTTACTGTATCCCTTGGACCTTCTTATTGACGATGAAACACAGAAATTGCATCCGAATTCAATGAAAAAGGCACAATGCCGACTTAAGTACAAGAGGACTGATACTCTAACTATCTATGATTTGAACCCCTCCAGTGAGTCCAGTTTTAGATTCCGATGCTTAACTTCAGGTTTACTGTAACCCTTGGACCTTCTTATTGACGGTGAAACACAGAAATTGCATCCGAATTTAATACAAATGGCACAATGCCGACTTAAGTACAAGAGGACTGAAACTCTAACTTCCTATGATATGAACCTCAGCTGTGAGTCCAGTTTTAGTTTCCGATGCTTCACTTCAGGTTTAGTGTATCCCTTGAACTTTCTTATGGACAATGAAACACAGAAATTGCATCCGAATTTAATACAAAAGGCACAATGCCGACTAAAGTACTAGAGGACTGATACTCTAACTTTCTATGATTTGAACCTCTGCTGTGAGTCCAGTTTTAGTTACCGATGCTTCACTTCAGGTTTACTGTATCCCTTGGACCATTTTATTGACGATGAAACACAGAAATTTCATCCAAATTTAATGCAAAAGGCACAATGGCGACTTAAGTACAGGAGGACTGACACTCTAACTTTCTATGATTTGAACCTCTGCTGTGAGTCCACTTTTAGTTTCCGATGCTTCACTTCAGGTTTACCGTATCCCTTGGAGCTTCTTATTGTCGATGAAACACAGAAATTGCATCCGAATTTAATACAAACGGCTCAATGCCGACTTAAGTAAAAGAGGACTGAAACTCTAACTTTCTATGATTTGAACCTCTGCTGTGAGTCCACTTTTAGTTTCCGATGCTTCACTTCCGGTTTACTGTATCCCTTGGACCTTCTTATTGACGATGAAACACTGAAATTGCATCCGAATTAAATACAAAAGGCACAATGCCGACTTAAGTACAAGAGGACTGATACTCCAACTTTCTATGATTTGAACCTCTGCTGTGAGTCCAGTTTTAGTTATCGATGCATCACTTCAGGTCTACTGTATCCCTTGGACCTTCTAATTGACGATGAAACACAGAAATTGCATCCGAATTGAATAAAAAAGGCACAATGCCGACTTAAGTACAAGAGGTCTGATACTCTAATTTTCTATGATTTGAACCCATCCTGTGAGTCCAGTTATAGATTCCGATGCTTAACTTCAACTTTACTGTATCCCTTGGACCTTCTCATTGACGATGAAACATAGAAATTGCATCCGAAATTTATACAAAAGGCAAAAGGCACAATGCCGACTTAAGTACAAGGCGACTGATACTCTAACTTTCTATGATTTGAACCTCTCCTGTGAGTCCAGTTTTAGATTCTCATGATTCACTTCAGGTTTACTGTATCCCTTGGACCCTCTTATTGACGATGAAACACAGAAATTGCATCCGAATTTAATACAAAAGGCACAATGCCGACTTAAGTACAAGAGGACCTATACTCTAACTTTCTATAATTTGAACCCCTCCTGTGAGTCCAGTTTTAGATTACGATGCTTAACTTCAGGTTTACTGTATCCCTTGGACCTTCTTATTGACGATGAAACAGATATTGCATCCGAATTTAATAAAAAAGGCACAATGCCGACTTCAGTACAAGAGGACTGATACTCTAACTTTCTATGATTTGAACCCCTCCTGTGAGTCCAGTTTTGGTTTCCGATGCCATACATCAGGTTTACTGTATCCCTTGGACCTTCTTATTGACAATTAAACACAGAAATGGCATCCGAATTTCATAAAAAATGCACAATGCCGACTTAAGTAAAAGAGGACTGATACTCTAACTTTCTATGATTTGAACCCCTCCTGTAAGTCCAGTTTTAGTTTCCGATGCTTAACTTCAGGTTTACTGTATCCCTTGGACCTTCTTATTGACGATGAAACACAGAAATTACATCCGAATTTAATAAAAAAGGCACAATGCCGACTTAAGTACCAGAGGACTGATACTCTTACTTTCTATGATTTGAACCCCTCCTGTGAGTCCAGTTTTAGATTCCGAGCTTAACTTCAGGTTTACTGTATCCCTCGGACCTTCTTATTGACGATGAAACACAGAATTTGCATCCGAATTTAGTACAAAAGGCTCAATGATGACTTAAGTACAAGTGGACTAAAACTCTAACTTTCAATGATTTGAACCTCTGCTGTGAGTCCAGTTTTAGTTTCCGATGCTTCACTTCAGGTTTACTGTATCCCTTGGACCTTCTTATTGACGATGAAGCACAGAAATTGCATCCGAATTTAATACAAAAGGCACAATGCCGACTTAAGTACAAGAGGACTGATACTCCAACTTTCTATGATTTGAACCTCTGCTGTGAGTCCAGTTTTAGATTACGATGCTTAACTTCAAGTTTACTGTATCCCTTGGACCTTCTTATTGACGATGAAACACAGAATTTGCATCCGAATTTAATACAAAAGGCACAATACCGACTTAAAAACAAGGGGACTGAAACTCTAACTTTCTATGATTTGAACCTCTGCTGTGAGTCCAGTTTTAGTTTCCGATGCTTAACTTCAGGTTTACTGTATCCCTTGGACCTTCTTATTGACGATGAAGCACAGAAATTGCATCCGAATTTAATACAAAAGGCACAATGCCGACTTAAGTACAAGAGGACTGATACTCCAACTTTCTATGATTGGAACCTCTGCTGTGAGTCCAGTTTTAGTTTCCGATGCATCACTTCAGGTCTACTGTATCCCTTGGACCTTCTAATTGACGATGAAACACAGAAATTGCATCCGAATTGAATAAAAAAGGCACAATGCCGACTTATGTACAAGAGGTGTGATACTCTAATTTTCTATGATTTGAACCCCTCCTGTGAGTTGAGTTAGAGATTCCGATGCTTAACTTCAACTTTACTGTATCCCTTGGACCTTCTCTTTGACGATGAAACATAGAAATTGCATCCGAATTTAATACAAAAGGCACAATGCCGACTTAAGTACAAGGCAACTGATACTCTAACTTTCTATGATTTGAACCTCTCCTGTGAGTCCAGTTTTAGATTCTCATGATTCACTTCAGGTTTACTGTATCCCTTGGACCCTCTTATTGACGATGAAACACAGAAATTGCTTCCGAATTTAATACAAAAGGCACAATGCCGACTTAAGTACAAGAGGGCCTATACTCTAACTTTCTATGATTTGAACCCCTCCTGTGAGTCCAGTTTTAGATTACGGTGCTTAACTTCAGGTTTACTGTATCCTTTGGACCTTCTTATTGACGATGAAACACAGATATTGCATCCGAATTTAATAAAAAGGGCACAATGCCGACTTCAGTACAAGAGGACTGATGCTCTAACTTTCTATGATTTGAACCCCTCCTGTGAGTCCAGTTTTAGTTTCCGATGATATACATCAGGTTTACTGTATCCCTTGGACCTTCTTATTGACGATGAAACACAGATATTGCATCCGAATTTAATAAAAAAGGCACAATGCCGACTTCAGTACAAGAGGACTGAAACTCTAACTTTCTATGATTTGAACCTCTGCTGTGAGTCCAGTTTTAGTTTCCGATGCTTCACTTCAGGTTTACTGTATCCCTTGGACCTTCTTATTGACGATGAAACACAGAAATTGCATCCGAATTCAATGAAAAAGGCACAATGCCGACTTAAGTACAAGAGGACTGATACTCTAACTATCTATGATTTGAACCCCTCCAGTGAGTCCAGTTTTAGATTCCGATGCTTAACTTCAGGTTTACTGTAACCCTTGGACCTTCTTATTGACGGTGAAACACAGAAATTGCATCCGAATTTAATACAAATGGCACAATGCCGACTTAAGTACAAGAGGACTGAAACTCTAACTTCCTATGATATGAACCTCAGCTGTGAGTCCAGTTTTAGTTTCCGATGCTTCACTTCAGGTTTACTGTATCCCTTGAACTTTCTTATGGACAATGAAACACAGAAATTGCATCCGAATTTAATAGCAAAAGGCACAATGCCGACCTAAAGTACTAGAGGACTGATACTCTAACTTTCTATGATTTGAACCTCTGCTGTGAGTCCAGTTTTAGTTACCGATGCTTCACTTCAGGTTTACTGTATCCCTTGGACCTTTTTATTGACGATGAAACACAGAAATTTCATCCAAATTTAATGCAAAAGGCACAATGCCGACATAAGTACAGGAGGACTGACACTCTAACTTTCTATGATTTGAACCTCTGCTGTGAGTCCACTTTTAGTTTCCGACGCTTCACTTCAGGTTTACCGTATCCCTTGGAGCTTCTTATTGTCGATGAAACACAGAAATTGCATCCGAATTTAATACAAACGGCTCAATGGCGACTTAAGTAAAAGAGGACTGAAACTCTAACTTTCTATGATTTGAACCTCTGCTGTGAGTCCACTTTTAGTTTCCGATGCTTCACTTCCGGTTTACTGTATCCCTTGGACCTTCTTATTGACGATGAAACACTGAAATTGCATCCGAGTTAAATACAAAAGGCACAATACCGACTTAAGTACAAGAGGACTGATACTCAACTTTCTATGATTTGAACCTCTGCTGTGAGTCCAGTTTTAGTTATCGATGCATCACTTCAGGTCTACTGTATCCCTTGGACCTTCTAATTGACGATGAAACACAGAAATTGCATCCGAATTTAATAAAAAAGGCACAATGCCGACTTATGTACCAGAGGACTGATACTCTTACTTTCTATGATTTGAACCCCTCCTGTGAGTCCAGTTTTAGATTCCGAGCTTAACTTCAGGTTTACTGTATCCCTCGGACCTTCTTATTGACGATGAAACACAGAATTTGCATCCGAATTTAATACAAAAGTCACAATGCCGACTTAAGTACAAGAGGAATGATACTCTAACTTTCTATGATTTGAAAATCTCCTGTGTGCCCAGTTTTAGATTACGATGCTTAACTTCAAGTTTACTGTATCCCTTGGACCTTCTTATTGACGATGAAACACAGAATTTGCATCCGAATTTAATACAAAAGGCACAACACCGACTTAAAAACAAGGGGACTGAAACTCTAACTTTCTATGATTTGAACCTCTGCTGTGAGTCCAGTTTTAATTTCCGATGCTTAACTTCAGGTTTACTGTATCCCTTGGACCTTCTTATTGACGATGAAACACAGAAATTGCATTCGAATTTAATACAAAAGGCACAATGCCGACTTAAGTACAAGAGGACTGATACTCCAACTTTCTATGATTTGAACCTCTGCTGTGAGTCCAGTTTTAGTTTCCGATGCATCACTTCAGGTCTACTGTATCCCTTGGACCTTCTAATTGACGATGAAACACAGAAATTGCATCCGAATTGAATAAAAAAGGCACAATGCCGACTTAAGTACAAGAGGTCTGATACTCTAATTTTCTATGATTTGAACCCCTCCTGTGAGTCAGTTATAGATTCCGATGCTTAACTTAAACTTTACTGTATCCCTTGGACCTTCTCTTTGACGATGAAACATAGAAATTGCATCCGAATTTAATACAAAAGGCACAATGCCGACTTAAGTACAAGGCAACTGATACTCTAACTTTCTATGATTTGAACCTCTCCTGTGAGACCAGTTTTAGATTCTCATGATTCACTTCAGGTTTACTGTATCCCTTGGACCCTCTTATTGACGATGAAACACAGAAATTGCATCCGAATTTAATACAAAAGGCACAATGCCGACTTAAGTACAAGAGGGCCCATACTCTAACTTACTATGATTTGAACCCCTCCTGTGAGTCCAGTTTTAGATTACGATGCTTAACTTCAGGTTTACTGTATCCTTTGGACCTTCTTATTGACGATGAAACACAGATATTGCATCCGAATTTAATAAAAAGGGCACAATGCCGACTTCACTACAAGAGGACTGATACTCAAACTTTCTATGATTTGAACCCCTCCTGTGAGTCCAGTTTTAGTTTCCGATGCCATACATCAGGTTTACTGTATCCCTTGGACCTTCTTATTGACGATGAAACACAGATATTGCATCCGAATTTAATAAAAAAGGCACAATGCCGACTTCAGTACAAGAGGACTGAAACTCTAACTTTCTATGATTTGAACCTCTGCTGTGAGTCCAGTTTTAGTTTCCGATGCTTCACTTCAGGTTTACTGTATCTCTTGGACCTTCTTATTGACGATGAAACACAGAAATTGCATCCGAATTCAATGAAAAAGGCACAATGCCGACTTAAGTACAAGAGGACTGATACTCTAACTTTCTATGATTTGAACCCCTCCAGTGAGTCCAGTTTTAGATTCCGATGCTTAACTTCAGGTTTACTGTAACCCTTGGACCTTCTTATTGACGGTGAAACACAGAAATTGCATCCGAATTTAATACAAATGGCACAATGCCGACTTAAGTACAAGAGGACTGAAACTCTAACTTCCTATGATATGAACCTCAGCTGTGAGTCCAGTTTTAGTTTCCGATGCTTCACTTCAGGTTTACTGTATCCCTTGAACTTTCTTATGGACGATGAAACACAGAAATTGCATCCGAATTTAATACAAAAGGCACAATGCCGACTAAAGTACTAGAGGACTGATACTCTAACTTTCTATGATTTGAACCTCTGCTGTGAGTCCAGTTTTAGTTACCGATGCTTCACTTCAGGTTTACTGTATCCCTTGGACCTTTTTATTGACGATGAAACACAGAAATTTCATCCGAATTTAATGCAAAAGGCACAATGCCGACTTAAGTACAGGAGGACTGACACTCTAACTTTCTATGATTTGAACCTCTGCTGTGAGTCCACTTTTAGTTTCCGATGCTTCACTTCAGGTTTACCGTATCCCTTGGACCTTCTTATTGTCGATGAAACACAGAAATTGCATCCGAATTTAATACAAACGGCACAATGCCGACTTAAGTAAAAGAGGACTGAAACTCTAACTTTCTATGATTTGAACCTCTGCTGTGAGTCCACTTTTAGTTTCCGATGCTTCACTTCCGGTTTACTGTATCCCTTGGACCTTCTTATTGACGATGAAACACAGAAATTGCATCCGAATTAAATACAAAAGGCACAATGCCGACTTAAGTACAAGAGGTCTGATACTCTAATTTTCTATGATTTGAACCCATCCTGTGAGTCCAGTTATAGATTCCGATGCTTAACTTCAACTTTACTGTATCCCTTGGACCTTCTCATTGACGATGAAACATAGAAATTGCATCCGAATTTAATACAAAAGGCACAATGCCGACTTAAGTACAAGGCAACTGATACTCTAACTTTCTATGATTTGAACCTCTCCTGTGAGTCCAGTTTTAGATTCTCATGATTCACTTCAGGTTTACTGTATCCCTTGGACCCTCTTATTGACGATGAAACACAGAAATTGCATCCGAATTTAATACAAAAGGCACAATGTCGACTTAAGTACAAGAGGGCCCATACTCTAACTTTCTATGATTTGAACCCCTCCTGTGAGTCCAGTTTTAGATTACGATGCTCAACTTCAGGTTTACTGTATCCTTTGGACCTTCTTATTGACGATGAAACACAGATATTGCATCCGAATTTAATAAAAAGGGCACAATGCCGACTTCAGTACAAGAGGACTGATACTCTAACTTTCTATGATTTGAACCCCTCCTGTGAGTCCAGTTTTAGTTTCCGATGCCATACATCAGGTTTACTGTATCCGTTGGACCTTCTTATTGACGACGAAACACAGATATTGCATCCGAATTTAATAAAAAAGGCACAATGCCGACTTCAGTACAAGAGGACTGAAACTCTAACTTTCTATGATTTGAACCTCTGCTGTGAGTCCAGTTTTAGTTTCCGATGCTTCACTTCAGGTTTACAGTATCCCTTGGACCTTCTTATTGACGATGAAACACAGAAATTGCATCCGAATTTAATACAAAAGGCACAACACCGACTTAAAAACAAGGGGACTGAAACTCTAACTTTCTATGATTTGAACCTCTGCTGTGAGTCCAGTTTTAGTTTCCGATGCTTAACTTCAGGTTTACAGTATCCCTTGGACCTTCTTATTGACGATGAAACACAGAAATTGCATTCGAATTTAATACAAAAGGCACAATGCCGACTTAAGTACAAGAGGACTGATACTCCAACTTTCTATGATTTGAACCTCTGCTGTGAGTCCAGTTTTAGTTTCCGATGCATCACTTCAGGTCTACTGTATCCCTTGGACCTTCTAATTGACGATGAAACACAGAAATTGCATCCGAATTGAATAAAAAAGGCAGAATGCCGACTTAAGTACAAGAGGTCTGATACTCTAATTTTCTATGATTTGAACCCCTCCTGTGAGTCCAGTTATAGATTCCGATGCTTAACTTAAACTTTACTGTATCCCTTGGACCTTCTCTTTGACGATGAAACATAGAAATTGCATCCGAATTTAATACAAAAGGCACAATGCCGACTTAAGTACAAGGCAACTGATACTCTAACTTTCTATGATTTGAACCTCTCCTGTGAGTCCAGTTTTAGATTCTCATGATTCACTTCAGGTTTACTGTATCCCTTGGACCCTCTTATTGACGATGAAACACAGAAATTGCATCGAATTTAATACAAAAGGCACAATGCCGATTTAAGTACAAGAGGGCCCATACTCTAACTTTCTATGATTTGAACCCCTCCTGTGAGTCCAGTTTTAGATTACGATGCTTAACTTCAGGTTTACTGTATCCTTTGGACCTTCTTATTGACGATGAAACACAGATATTGCATCCGAATTTAATAAAAAGGGCACAATGCCGACTTCACTACAAGAGGACTGATACTCTAACTTTCTATGATTTGAACCCCTCCTGTGAGTCCAGTTTTAGTTTCCGATGCCATACATCAGGTTTACTGTATCCCTTGGACTTTCTTATTGACGATGAAACACAGATATTGCATCCGAATTTAATAAAAAAGGCACAATGCCGACTTCAGTACAAGAGGACTGAAACTCTAACTTTCTATGATTTGAACCTCTGCTGTGAGTCCAGTTTTAGTTTCCGATGCTTCACTTCAGGTTTACTGTATCTCTTGGACCTTCTTATTGACGATGAAACACAGAAATTGCATCCGAATTCAATGAAAAAGGCACAATGCCGACTTAAGTACAAGAGGACTGATACTCTAACTTTCTATGATTTGAACCCCTCCAGTGAGTCCAGTTTTAGATTCCGATGCTTAACTTCAGGTTTACTGTAACCCTTGGACCTTCTTATTGACGGTGAAACACAGAAATTGCATCCGAATTTAATACAAATGGCACAATGCCGACTTAAGTACAAGAGGACTGAAACTCTAACTTCCTATGATATGAACCTCAGCTGTGAGTCCAGTTTTAGTTTCCGATGCTTCACTTCAGGTTTACTGTATCCCTTGAACTTTCTTATGGACGATGAAACACAGAAATTGCATCCGAATTTAATACAAAAGGCACAATGCCGATCTAAAGTACTAGAGGACTGATACTCTAACTTTCTATGATTTGAACCTCTGCTGTGAGTCCAGTTTTAGTTACCGATGCTTCACTTCAGGTTTACTGTATCCCTTGGACCTTTTTATTGACGATGAAACACAGAAATTTCATCCGAATTTAATGCAAAAGGCACAATGCCGACTTAAGTACAGGAGGACTGACACTCTAACTTTCTATGATTTGAACCTCTGCTGTGAGTCCACTTTTAGTTTCCGATGCTTCACTTCAGGTTTACCGTATCCCTTGGACCTTCTTATTGTCGATGAAACACAGAAATTGCATCCGAATTTAATACAAACGGCACAATGCCGACTTAAGTAAAAGAGGACTGAAACTCTAACTTTCTATGATTTGAACCTCTGCTGTGAGTCCACTTTTAGTTTCCGATGCTTCACTTCCGGTTTACTGTATCCCTTGGACCTTCTTATTGACGATGAAACACAGAAATTGCATCCGAATTAAATACAAAAGGCACAATGCCGACTTAAGTACAAGAGGTCTGATACTCTAATTTTCTATGATTTGAACCCATCCTGTGAGTCCAGTTATAGATTCCGATGCTTAACTTCAACTTTACTGTGTCCCTTGGACCTTCTCATTGACGATGAAACATAGAAATTGCATCCGAATTTAATACAAAAGGCACAATGCCGACTTAAGTACAAGGCAACTGATACTCTAACTTTCTATGATTTGAACCTCTCCTGTGAGTCCAGTTTTAGATTCTCATGATTCACTTCAGGTTTACTGTATCCCTTGGACCCTCTTATTGACGATGAAACACAGAAATTGCATCCGAATTTAATACAAAAGGCACAATGTCGACTTAAGTACAAGAGGGCCCATACTCTAACTTTCTATGATTTGAACCCCTCCTGTGAGTCCAGTTTTAGATTACGATGCTCAACTTCAGGTTTACTGTATCCTTTGGACCTTCTTATTGACGAAGAAACACAGATATTGCATCCGAATTTAATAAAAAGGGCACAATGCCGACTTCAGTACAAGAGGACTGATACTCTAACTTTCTATGATTTGAACCCCTCCTGTGAGTCCAGTTTTAGTTCCGATGCCATACATCAGGTTTACTGTATCCGTTGGACCTTCTTATAGACGACGAAACACAGATATTGCATCCGAATTTAATAAAAAAGGCACAATGCCGACTTCAGTACAAGAGGACTGAAACTCTAACTTTCTATGATTTGAACCTCTGCTGTGAGTCCAGTTTTAGTTTCCGATGCTTCACTTCAGGTTTACTGTATCCCTTGGACCTTCTTATTGACGATGAAACACAGAAATTGCATCCGAATTCAATGAAAAAGGCACAATGCCGACTTAAGTACAAGAGGACTGATACTCTAACTTTCTATGATTTGAACCCCTCCAGTGAGTCCAGTTTTAGATTCCGATGCTTAACTTCAGGTTTACTGTAACCCTTGGACCTTCTTATTGACGATGAAACACAGAAATTGCATCCGAATTTAAAACAAAAGGCACAATGCCGACTTCAGTACAAGAGGACTGAAACTCTAACTTTCTATGATTTGAACCCCTCCTGTGAGTCCAGTTTTGGTTTCCGATGCCATACATCAGGTTTACTGTATCCCTTGGACCTTCTTATTGACAATGAAACACAGAAATGGCATCCGAATTTAATAAAAAATGCACAATGAAGACTTAAGTAAAAGAGGACTGATACTCTAACTTTCTATGATTTGAACCCTTCCTGTGAGTCCAGTTTTAGTTTCCGATGCTTAACTTCAGGTTTACTGTATCCCTTGGACCTTCTTATTGACGATGAAACACAGAAATTACATCCGAATTTAATAAAAAAGGCACAATGCCGACTTAAGTACAAGAGGACTGATACTCTTACTTTCTATGATTTGAACCCCTCCTGTGAATCCAGTTTTAGATTCCGAGCTTAACTTCAGGTTTACTGTATCCCTCGGACCTTCTTATTGACGATGAAACACAGAATTTGCATCCGAATTTAATACAAAAGTCACAATGCCGACTTAAGTACAAGAGGAATGATACTCTAACTTTCTATGATTTGAAAATCTCCTGTGAGCCCAGTTTTAGATTCCGATGCTTCACTTCGGTTTTACTGTATCCCTTGGACCCTCTTATTGACAATGAAACACAGAAATTGCATCCGAATTAATTACGAAAGGCACAATGCCGACTTAAGTACAAGAGGACGGAAACTCTAACTTTCTATGATTTGAACCTCTGCTGTGAGTCCACATTTAGTTTCCGATGCTTCACTTCAGGTTTACTGTATCCTTTGGACCTTCTTATTGACGATGAAACACAGAAATTGCATCCGAATTTAATAAAAAATGCACAATGACGACTTAAGTACAAGAGGACTGAAACTCTAAATTTCTATGATTTGAACCTCTGCTGTGAGTCCAGTTTTAGTTTCCGATGCTTCACTTCAGGTTTACTGTATCCCTTGGACCTTGTTATTGACGATGAAACACCGAAATTGCATCCGAATTTCATACAAAAGGCACAATGCCAACTTACGTACAAGAGGACTGAAACTCTAACTTTCTCTGATTTGAACCTCTGCTGTGAGTTCAGTTTTAGTTTCCGATGCTTAACTTCAGGTTTACTGTATCCCTTGGACCTTCTTATTGACGATGAATCACAGAAATTGCATCCGAATTTAATAGAAAAGGGACAATGCCGACTTAAGTACAAGAGGACTGACACTCTAACTTTCTATGATTTTAACCCCTCCTGTGAGTCCAGTTTTAGATTCCGATGCTTAACTTCAGGTTTAGTGTATCCCTTGGACCTTCTTATTGACGATGAAACACAGAAATTGCATCCGAATCTAATACAAATGGCACAATGCCGACTTACGTACAAGAGGACTGATACTCTAACTTTCTATGATTTGAACCCATCCTGTGAGTCCAGTTTTAGATTACGATGCTTAACTTCAGGTTTACTGTATCCCTTGGACCTTCTTATTGACGATGAAACACAGATATTGCATCCGAATTTAATAAAAAGGCACAATGCCGACTTAAGTACAAGAGGACGGATACTCTAACTTTCTATGATTTGAACCCCTCCTGTGAGTCCAGTTTTAGTTTCCGATCCCACACATCAGGTTTACTGAATCCCTTGGACCTTCTTATTGACGATGAAACACAGAAATTGCATCCAAATTTAATAAAAAAGGCACAATGCCGACTTAAGTACAAGAGGACTGATACTCTAATTTTCTATGATTTGAACCCCTCCTGTGAGTCCAGTTTTAGATTCCGATGCGTAACTTCAGGTTTACTGAATCCCTTGGACCTTCTTATTGACGATGAAACGCAGAAATTGCATCCGAATTTAATACAAAAGGCTCAATGCCGACTTAAGTACAAGAGGACAGATACTCTAACTTCCTATGATTTGAACCTCTCCTGTGAGTCCAGTTTTAGATTCCGATGCATCACTTCGGGTTTACTGTATCCCTTGGACCCCCTTATTGACGATGAAACACAGAAATTGCATCCGAATTTAATACAAAAAGCACAATGCCGACTTAAGTACAATGCGACTGAAACTCTAACTTTCTATGATTTGAACCTCTGCTGTGAGTCCAGTTTTAGTTTCCGATGCTTCACATCAGGCTTACTGTATCCCTTGGACCTTCTTATTGACGATGAAACACAGAAATTGCATCCGAATTTAATACAAAAGGCACAATGCAGACTTACGTACAAGAGGACTGAAACTCCAACTTTCTATGATTTGAACCTCTGCCGTGAGTCCAGTTTAGTTTCCGATGCTTCACTTCAGGTTTACTGTATCCCTTGGACCTTCTTATTGACGATGAAACACAGAAATTTGCATCCGAATTTAATACAAAAGGCTCAATGATGACTTAAGAACAAGAGGACTAAAACTCTAACTTTCAATGATTTGAACCTCTGCTGTGAGTCCAGTTTTAGTTTCCGATGCTTCACTTCAGGTTTACTGTATCCCTTGGACCTTCTTATTGACGATGAAACACAGAAATTGCATCCGAATTTAATTTGGAAGGCACAATGCCAACTTAAGTACAAGAGGACTGAAACACTATCTTTCTATGATTTGAACCTCTGCTATGAGTCCAGTTTTAGTTTCCGATGCTTGACTTCAGGTTTACTGTATCCCATGGACCTTCTTATTGACGATGAAACACAGAAATTGCGTCCGAATTTAATACAAAAGACACAATGCCGACTTAAGTACAAGAGGAATGATACTCTAACTTTCCATGATTTCAACCACTCCTGTGAGCCCAGTTTTCGATTCCGATGCTTAACTTCAGGTTTACTGTATCCCTCGGACCTTCTTATTGACGATGAAACACAGAAATTGCATACGAATTTAATAAAAAAGACGCAAAGCCGACTGAAGTACAAGCGGACTGATACTTTAACTTTCTGTGATTTAACCCCTCCTGTGAGTCCAGTTTTAGATTCCGATGCTTAACTTCAGGTTTACTGTATCCCTTGGACCTTCTCATTGACGATGAAACACAGAAATTGCATCCGAATTTAACACAAAAGGCACAATGCAGACATAAGTACAAGAGGACTGATACTCTAACTTCCTATGATTTGAACCTCTCCTGTGAGTCCAGTTTTAGATTCCGATGCTTCACTTCAGGTTTACTGTATCCCTTGGACCCTCTTATTGACGATGAAACACTGACATTGCATCCGAATATAATACAAAAGGCACAATGCCGACTTAAGTACAAGATGACAGACACGCAAGCCTTCTACGATTTGAACCTCTCCTGTGAGTCCATTTTTAGATTCCGATGCTTCACTTCAGGTTTACTGTATCCCTTGGACCCTCTTATTGACGATGAAACACAGAAATTGCATCCGAATTTAATACGAAAGGCACAATGCCGACTTAAGTACAAGAGGACTGAAACTCTAACTTTCTATGATTTGAACCTCTGCTGTGAGTCCAGTTTTAGTTTCCGATGCTTCACTTCAGGTTTACTGTATCCCTTGGACCTTCTTATTGACGATGAAACACAGAAATTGCATCCGAATTTAATGCAAAAGGCACAATGCCGACTTAAGTACAAGAGGACTGAAACTCTAACTTTCTGTGATTTGAACCTCTGCTGTGAGTCCACTTTTAGTTTCCGATGGTTCACTTCAGGTTTACTGTATCCCTTGGACCTTCTTATTGACGATGAAACACAGAAATTGCATCCGAATTTAATACAAAAGGCACAATGCCGACTTAAGTACAAGAGGACTGAAACTCTAACATTCTATGATTTGAACCTCTGCTGTGAGTCCACTTTTAGTTTCCGATGCTTCACTTCAGGTTTACTGTATACCTTGGACCTTCTTATTGACGATGAAACACAGAAATTGCAACCGAATTAAATACAAAACGCACAATGCCAACTTAAGTACAAGAGGACTGATACTCCAACATTCTATGATTTGAACCTCTGCTGTGAGTCCAGTTTTAGTTTCCGATTCATCACTCCAGGTTTACTGAATGCCTTGGACCTTCTAATTGACGATGAAACACAGAAATAGCATCCGAATTTAATAAAAAGGGCACAATGCCGACTTAAGTACAAGAGGTCTGATACTCTAATTTTCTATGATTTGAACCCCTCCTGTGAGGCCATTTATAGATTCCGATGCTTAACTTCAACTTTACTGTATCCCTTGGACCTTCTTATTGACGATGAAACACAGAAATTGCATCCGAAATTAATACAAAAGGCACAATGCCGACTTCAGTACAAGGCGACTGACTCACTAACTTTCTATGATTTGAACCCCTCCTGTGAGTCCAGTTTTAGATTCTGATGCTTCACTTCAGGTTTACTGTATCCCTTGGACCCTCTTATTGACGTTGAAACACAGAAATTTCATCCGAATTTAATACAAAAGGCACAATACCGACTTCAGTACAAGAGGACTGATACTCTAACTTTCTATGATTTGAACCCCTCCTGTGAGTCCAGTTTTGGATTCCGATGCTTAACTTTAGGTTAACTGTATCCCTTGGACCTTCTTATTGACGATGAAACACAGAAATTGCATCGGAATTTAATACAAAAGGCACAATGCCGACTTACGTACAAGAGGACTGATACTCTAACTTTCTATGATTTGAACCCCTCCTGTGAGTCCAGTTTTAGATTCCGATGCTTAACTTCAGGTTTACTGAATCCCTTGGACCTTCTTATTGACGATGAAACGCAGAAATTGCATCCGAAAGTAATACAAAAGGCACAATGCCGACTTAAGTACAAGAGGACTGATACTCTAACTTTCTATGATTTGAACCTCTCCTGTGAGTCCAGTTTTAGATTCCGATGCTTCAGCTCGGGTTTACTGTATCCCTTGGACCCCTTTATTGACGATGAAACACAGAAATTGCATCCGAATTTAATACAAAAAGCACAATGCCGACTTAAGTACAATGCGACTGAAACTCTAACTTTCTATGATTTGAACCTCTGCTGTGAGTCCAGTTTTAGTTTCCGATGCTTCACATCATGTTTACTGTATCCCTTGGACCTTCTTATTGACGATGAAACACAGAAATTTCATCCAAATTTAATACAAAAGGCACAATGCTGACTTACGTACAAGAGGACTGAAACTCTAACTTTCTATGATTTGAACCTCTGCTGTGAGTCCAGTTTTAGTTTCCGATGCTTCACTTCAGGTTTACTGTATTCCTTGGACCTTCTTATTGACGATGAAACACAGAAATTTGCATCCGAATTTAATACAAAAGGCTCAATGATGACTTCAGTACAAGAGGACTAAAACTCTAACTTTCAATGATATGAACCTCTGCTGTGAGTCCAGTTTTAGTTTCCGATGCTTCACTTCAGGTTTACTGTATCCCTTGGACCTTCTTATTGACGATGAAACACAGAAATTGGATCCGAATTTAATTTAGAAGGCATAATGCCGACTTAAGTACAAGAGGTCTGATACTCTAACTTTCTATGATTTAACCCCTCCTGTGAGTCCAGTTTTAGATTACGATGCTTAACTTCTGGTTTACTGTATCCCTTGGACCTTCTTATTGACGATGAAACACAGAAATTGCATCCGAATTTAATACAAATGGCACAATGCCGACTTAAGTACAAGTGGACTGAAACACTATCTTTCTATGATTTGAACCTCTGCTATGAGTCCAGTTTTAGTTTCCGATGCTTCACTTCAGGTTTACTGTATCCCATGGATCTTCTTATTGACGATGAAACACAGAAATTGCGTCCGAATGTAATACAAAAGGCACAATGCCGACTTAAGTACAAGAGGACTGATACTCTAACTTTCTATGATTTCAACCACTCCTGTGAGTCCAGTTTTCGATTCCGATGCTTAACTTCAGGATTACTGTATCCCTTGGACCTTCTTATTGACGATGAAACACAGAAATTGCATACGAATTTAATAAAAAAGGCACAATGCCGACTGAAGTACAAGAGGACTGATACTCTAACTTTCTGTGATTTGAACCCCTCCCGTGAGTCCAGTTTTAGGTTCCGATGCTTAACTTCAGGTTTACTGTATCCCTTGGACCTTCTCATTGACGATGAAACACAGAAATTGCATCCGAATTTAACACAAAAGGCACAATGCAGACTTAAGTACAAGAGGACTGATACTCTAACTTCCTATGATTTGAACCTTTCCTGTGAGTCCAGTTTTAGATTCCGATGCTTCACTTCAGGTTTACTGTATCCCTTGAACCCTCTTATTGACGATGAAACACAGAAATCGCATTCGAATTTAATACAAAAGGCACAATGCCGACTTACGTACAAGAGGACTGAAACTTTAACTTTCTATGATTTGAACCTCTGCTGTAAGTCCAGTTTTAGATTCCGATCCTTCACTTCAGGTTTACTGTATCCCTTGGACCTTCTTATTGACGATGAAACACAGAAATTGCATCCGAATATAATAAAAAAGGCACAATGACGACTTAAGTACAAGAGGACTGAAACTCTTACTTTTTATGATTTGAAACTCTGCTGTGAGTCCAGTTTTAGTTTCCGATGCTTCACTTCAGGTTTACTGTATCCTTGGACGTTCTTATTGACGATAAAACACAGAAATTGCATCCGAATTTAATACAAAAGGCACAATGCCGACTTACGTACAAGAGGACTGAAACTCTAACTTTCTATGATTTGAACCTCTGCTGTGAGTCCAGTTTTAGTTTCCGATGCTTCACTTCAGGTTTACTGTATCCTTGGACCTTCTTATTGACGATGAAACACAGAAATTGCATCCGAATTTAATTCAAAAGGCACAATGCCGACTTACGTACAAGAAGACTGAAACTCTAACTTTCTATGATTTGAACCTCTGCTGTAAGTCCAGTTTTAGTTTCCGATGCTTCACTTAAGGTTTACTGTATCCCTTGGACCTTCTTATTGACGATGAAACACGGAAATTGCATCCGAATTAAATACAAAAGGCACAATGCCGACTTAAGTACAAGAGGACTGATTCTCAAACTTCCTATGATTTGAACCTCTGCTGTGAGTCCAGTTTTAGTTTCCGATGCCATACATCAGGTTTACTGTGTCCCTTTGACCTTCTTATTGACGATGAAACACAGAAACGGCATCCGAATTTAATAAAAAAGGCACAATGACGACTTATGTACAAGAGGACTGAAACTCTAACTTTCTATGATTTGAAACTCTGCAGTGAGTCCAGTTTTAGTTTCCGATGCTTCACTTCGGGTTTACTGTATCCTTGGACCTTCTCATTGGCGATGAAATACAGAAATTGCATCCGAATTTAATACAAAAGGCACAATGCCGACTTACGTACAAGAGGACTGAAACTCTAACTTTCTATGATTTGAACCTCTGCTGTGAGTCCACTTTTAGTTTCCGATGCTTAACTTCAGGTTTACTGTATCCCTTGGACCTTCTTATTGACGATAAAACACAGAAATTGCATCCGAATTAAATAAAAAAGGCACAATGCCGACTTATGTACAAGAGGACTGATACTCTAACTTTCTACGATTTGAACCTCTGCTGTGAGTCCAGTTTTAGTTTCCGATGCTTAACTTCAGGTTTACTGTATCCCTTGGACCTTCTAATTGACGATGAAACACAGTAATTGCATCCGAATTTAATACAAAAGGCACAATGCCGACTTAAGTACAAGGCGACTGATACTCTAACTTTCTATGATTTGAACCTCTCCTGTGAGTCCAGTTTTAGATTCTGATGCTTCACTTCAGGTTTACTGCATCCCTTGGACCTTCTTATTGACGATGAAACACAGAAATTGCATCCGAATTTAATAAAAAAGGCACAATGACGACTTAAGTACAAGAGGACTGATACTCTAACTTTCTATGATTTGAACCCCTCCTGTGAGTCCAGTTTTAGATTCCGATGCTTAACTTCAGGTTTACTGAATCCCTTGGACCTTCTTATTGACAATGAAACACAGAAATTGCATCCGAATTTAATACAAAAGGCACAATGCCGACTTAAGTACAATGGGACTGAAACTCTAACTTTCTATGAATTGAACCTCTGCTGTGAGTCCAGTTTTAGTTTCCGATGCTTCACCTCAGGTTTACTGTATAACTTGGACCTTCTTATTGACTATGAAACACAGAAATTTTATCCGAATTTAATGCAAAAGGCACAATGCCGACTTAAGTACAAGAGGACTGAAACTCTAACTTTCTATGATTTGAACCTCTGCTGTGAGTCCACTTTTAGTTTCCAAAGCTTCACTTCAGGTTTACTGTATCCCTTGGACCTTCTTATTGACGATGAAACACAGAAATTGCATCCGAATTAAATACAAAAGGCACAATGCCGACTTAAGTACAAGAGGACTGATACTCCAACTTTCTATGATTTGAACCTCTGGTGTGAGTCCAGTTTTAGTTTCCGATGCATCACTTCAGGTTTACTGCATCCCTTGGACCTTCTAATTGACGATGAAACACAGAAATTGCATCCGAATTTAATAAAAAAGGCACAATGCCGACTTAAGTACAAGAGGTCTGATACTCTAATTTTCTATGATTTGAACCCCTCCTGTGAGTCCAGTTATAGATTCCGATGCTTAACTTCAACTTTACTGTACCCCTTGGACCTTCTCATTGACGATGAAACGTAGAAATTGCATCCGAATTTAATATAAAAGGCACAATGCCGACTTAAGTACAAGGCGACTGATACTCTAATTTTCTATCATTTGAACCTCTCCTGTGAGTCCAGTTTTAGATTCTGATGCTTCACTTCAGGTTTACTGTATCCCTTGGACGCTCTTAATGACGATGAAACACAGAAATTGCATCCGAATTTAATACAAAAGGCACAATGCCGACTTAAGTACAAGAGGACTGATACTCTAACTTTCTATGATTTGAACCCCTCCTGTGAGTCCAGTTCTAGATTACGATGCTTAACATCAGGTTTACTGTATCCCTTGGACCTTCTTATTGACGATGAAACACAGATATTGCATCCGAATTTAATAAAAAAGGCACAATGCCGACTTCAGTACAAGAGGACTGATACTCTAACTTTCTATGATTTGAACCCCTCCTGTGAGCCCGGTTTTAGTTTCCGATGCCATACATCAGGTTGACTGTATCCCTTTGACCTTCATATTGACGATGAAACACAGAAACGGCAACCGAATTTAATAAAAAAGGCACAATGCCGACTTAAGTAAAAGAGGACTGATACTCTAACTTTCTATGATTTGAACCCCTCCTGAGAGTCCAGTTTCAGTTTCCGATGCTTCACTTCAGGTTTACTGTATCCTTGGACCTTCTTATTGGCGATGAAACACAGAAATTGCATCCGAATTAAATACAAAAGGCACAATGCCGACTTACGTACAAGAATACTGAAACTCTAACTTTCTATGATTTGATCCTCTGCTGTGAGTCCACTTTTAGTTTCCAATGCTTAACTTCAGGTTTACTGTATCCCTTGGACCTTCCTATTGACGAAGAAACACAGAAATTGCATCCGAATTTAATACAAAAGGCACAATGCCGACTTAAGTACTTGAGGACTGAAACTCTAACTTTCTATGATTTGAACCTCTGCTGTGAGTCCAGTTTTAGTTTCCGATGCTTCACTTCATGTTTACTGTATCCTTTGAACCTTCTTATTGACGATGAAACACAGAAATTGCATCCGAATTTAATACAAAAGGCACAATGCCGACTAAAGTACTAGTGGACTGATACTCTAACTTTCTATGATTTGAACCCCTCCTGTGAGTCCAGTTTTAGTTTCCGATGCTTCACTTCAGGTTTACTGTATCCCTTGGACCTTCTTATTGACGATGAAACACAGAAATTGCATCCGAATTTAATACAAAAGGCACAATGCCGACTTAAGTAAAAGAGGACTGAAACTCTAACTTTCAATGATTTGAACCTCTGCTGTGAGTCCACTTTTAGTTTCCGATGCTTCACTTCAGGTTAACTGTATCCCTTGGACGCTCTTATTGACGATGAAACACAGAAATTGCATCCGAATTTAATACAAAAGGCACAATGCCGACTTAAGTACAAGAGGACTGATACTCTAACTTTCTATGATTTGAACCCCTCCTGTGAGTCCAGTTTTAGGTTACGATGCTTAACTTCAGGTTTACTGTATCCCTTGGACCTTCTTATTGACGATGAAACACAGATATTGCATCCGAATTTAATAAAAAAGGCACAATGCCGACTACAGTAAAAGAGGACTGATACTCTAACTTTCTATGATTTGAACCCCACCTGTGAGCCCGGTTTTAGTTTCCGATGCCATACATCAGGTTTACTGTATCGCTTTGACCTTCTTATTGACGATGAAACACAGAAACGGCAACCGAATTTAATAAAAAAGGCACAATGCCGACTTAAGTAAAAGAGGACTGATACTCTAACTTTCTATGATTTGAACCCCTCCTGAGAGTCCAGTTTCAGTTTCCGATGCTTAACTTCAGGTTTACTGTATCCCTTGGACCTTCTTATAGACGATGAAACACAGAAATTGCATCCGAATTTAATAAAAAAGGCACAATGACGACTTAAGTACAAGAGAACTGAAACTCTAACTTACTATGATTTGAAACTCTGCTGTGAGTCCAGTTTTAGTTTCCGATGCTTCACTTCAGGTTTACTATATCCTTGGACCTTCTTATTGACGATGAAACACAGAAATTGCATCGGAATTTAATGCAAAAGGCACAATGCCGACTTAAGTACAAGAGGACTGAAACTCTAACTTTCTGTGATTTGAACCTCTGCTGTGAGTCCAGTTTTAGTTTCCGATGCTTCACTTCATGTTTACTGTATCCCTTGAACCTTCTTATTGACGATGAAACACAGAAATTGCATCCGAATTTAATACAAAAGGCACAATGCCGACTAAAGTACTAGAGGACTGATACTCTAACTTTCTATGATTTGAACCCCTCCTGTGAGTCCAGTTTTAGTTTCCGATGCTTCACTTCAGGTTTACTGTATCCCTTGGACCTTCTTATTGACGATGAAACACAGAAATTGCATCCGAATTTAATACAAAAGGCACAATGCCGACTTAAGTACAAGAGGACTGAAACTCTAACTTTCAATGATTTGAACCTCTGCTGTGAGTCCACTTTTAGTTTCCGATGCTTAACTTCAGGTTTACTGTATCCCTTGGACCTTCTTATTGACGATGAAACACAGAAATTGCATCCGAATTAAATAAAAAAGGCACAATGCCGACTTAAGTACAAGAGGACTGATACTCTAACTTTCTACGATTTGAACCTCTGCTGTGAGTCCAGTTTTAGTTTCCGATGCTTAACTTCAGGTTTACTGTATCCCTTGGACCTTCTAATTGACGATGAAACACAGTAATTGCATCCGAATTTAATACAAAAGGCACAATGCCGACTTAAGTACAAGGCGACTGATACTCTAACTTTCTATGATTTGAACCTCTCCTATGAGTCCAGTTTTAGATTCTGATGCTTCACTTCAGGTTTACTGCATCCCTTGGACCTTCTTATTGACGATGAAACACAGAAATTGCATCCGAATTTAATAAAAAAGGCACAATGCCGACTTAAGTACAAGAGGACTGATACTCTAACTTTCTATGATTTGAACCCCTCCTGTGAGTCCAGTTTTAGATTCCGATGCTTAACTTCAGGTTTACTGAATCCCTTGGACCTTCTTATTGACAATGAAACACAGAAATTGCATCCGAATTTAATACAAAAGGCACAATGCCGACTTAAGTACAATGGGACTGAAACTCTAACTTTCTATGAATTGAACCTCTGCTGTGAGTCCAGTTTTAGTTTCCGATGCTTCACCTCAGGTTTACTGTATAACTTGGACCTTCTTATTGACTATGAAACACAGAAATTTTATCCGAATTTAATGCAAAAGGCACAATGCCGACTTAAGTACAAGAGGACTGAAACTCTAACTTTCTATGATTTGAACCTCTGCTGTGAGTCCACTTTTAGTTTACGATGCTTCACTTCAGGTTTACTGTATCCCTTGGACCTTCTTATTGACGATGAAACACAGAAATTGCATCCGAATTAAATACAAAAGGCACAATGCCGACTTAAGTACAAGAGGACTGATACTCCAACTTTCTATGGTTTGAACCTCTGGTGTGAGTCCAGTTTTAGTTTCCGATGCATCACTTCAGGTTTACTGCATCCCTTGGACCTTCTAATTGACGATGAAACACAGAAATTGCATCCGAATTTAATAAAAAAGGCACAATGCCGACTTAAGTACAAGAGGTCTGATACTCTAATTTTCTATGATTTGAACCCCTCCTGTGAGTCCAGTTATAGATTCCGATGCTTAACTTCAACTTTACTGTACCCCTTGGACCTTCTCATTGACGATGAAACGTAGAAATTGCATCCGAATTTAATATAAAAGGCACAATGCCGACTTAAGTACAAGGCGACTGATACTCTAATTTTCTATCATTTGAACCTCTCTTGTGAGTCCAGTTTTAGATTCTGATGCTTCACTTCAGGTTTACTGTATCCCTTGGACGCTCTTATTGACGATGAAACACAGAAATTGCATCCGAATTTAATACAAAAGGCACAATGCCGACTTAAGTACAAGAGGACAGATACTCTAACTTTCTATGATTTGACCCCTCCTGTGAGTCCAGTTTTAGATTACGATGCTTAACTTCAGGTTTACTGTATCCCTTGGACCTTCTTATTGACGATGAAACACAGATATTGCATCCGAATTTAATAAAAAAGGCACAATGCCGACTTCAGTACAAGAGGACTGATACTCTAACTTTCTATGATTTGAACCCCTCCTGTGAGCCCGGTTTTAGTTTCCGATGCCATACATCAGGTTGACTGTATCCCTTTGACCTTCTTATTGACGATGAAACACAGAAACGGCAACCGAATTTAATAAAAAAGGCACAATGCCGACTTAAGTAAAAGAGGACTGATACTCTAACTTTCTATGATTTGAACCCCTCCTGAGAGTCCAGTTTCAGTTTCCGATGCTTAACTTCAGGTTTACTGTATCCCTTGGACCTTCTTATTGACGATGAAACACAGAAATTGCATCCGAATTTAATAAAAAAGGCACAATGACGACTTAAGTACAAGAGAACTGAAACTCTAACTTTCTATGATTTGAAACTCTGCTGTGAGTCCAGTTTTAGTTTCCGATGCTTCACTTCAGGTTTACTGTATCCTTGGACCTTCTTATTGGCGATGAAACACAGAAATTGCATCCGAATTTAATACAAAAGGCACAATGCCGATTTACGTACAAGAATACTGAAACTCTAACTTTCTATGATTTGAACCTCTGCTGTGAGTCCACTTTTAGCTTCCAATGCTTAACTTCAGGTTTACTGTATCCCTTGGACCTTCTTATTGACGAAGAAACACAGAAATTGCATCCGAATTTAATACCAAAGGCACAATGCCGACTTAAGTACTAGAGGACTGAAACTCTAACTTTCTATGATTTGAACCTCTGCTGTGAGTCCAGTTTTAGTTTCCGATGCTTCACTTCATGTTTACTGTATCCTTTGAACCTTCTTATTGACGATGAAACACAGAAATTGCATCCGAATTTAATACAAAAGGCACAATGCCGACTAAAGTACTAGTGGACTGATACTCTAACTTTCTATGATTTGAACCCCTCCTGTGAGTCCAGTTTTAGTTTCCGATGCTTCACTTCAGGTTTACTGTATCCCTTGGACCTTCTTATTGACAATGAAACACAGAAATTGCATCCGACTTTAATACAAAAGGCACAATGCCGACTTAAGTACAAGAGGACTGAAACTCTAACTTTCAATGATTTGAACCTCTGCTGTGAGTCCACTTTTAGTTTCCGATGCTTGACTTCAGGTTAACTGTATCCCTTGGACGCTCTTATTGACGATGAAACACAGAAATTGCATCCGAATTTAATACAAAAGGCACAATGCCGACTTAAGTACAAGAGGACTGATACTCTAACTTTCTATGATTTGAACCCCTCCTGTGAGTCCAGTTTTAGGTTACGATGCTTAACTTCAGGTTTACTGTATCCCTTGGACCTTCTTATTGACGATGAAACACAGATATTGCATCCGAATTTAATAAAAAAGGCACAATGCCGACTTCAGTACAAGATTACTGATACTCTAACTTTCTATGATTTGAACCCCACCTGTGAGCCCGGTTTTAGTTTCCGATGCCATACATCAGGTTTACTGTATCGCTTTGACCTTCTTATTGACGATGAAACACAGAAACGGCAACCGAATTTAATAAAAAAGGCACAATGCCAACTTAAGTAAAAGAGGACTGAAACTCTAACTTTCTATGATTTGAACCCCTCCTGAGAGTCCAGTTTCAGTTTCCGATGCTTAACTTCAGGTTTACTGTATCCCTTGGACCTTCTTATTGACGATGAAACACAGAAATTGCATCCGAATTTAATAAAAAAGACACAATGACGACTTAAGTACAAGAGAACTGAAACTCTAACTTTCTATGATTTGAAACTCTGCTGTGAGTCCAGTTTTAGTTTCTGATGCTTCACTTCAGGTTTACTGTATCCTTGGACCTTCTTATTGGCGATGAAACACAGAAATTGCATCCGAATTTAATACAAAAGGCACAATGCCGACTTACGTACAAGAATACTGAAACTCTAACTTTCTATGATTTGAACCTCTGCTGTGAGTCCACTTTTAGTTTCCAATGCTTACCTTCAGGTTTACTGTATCCCTTGGACCTTCTTATAGACGAAGAAACACAGAAATTGCATCCGAATTTAATACAAAAGGCACAATGCCGACTTAAGTACTAGAGGACTGAAACTCTAACTTTCTATGATTTGAACCTCTGCTGTGAGTCCAGTTTTAGTTTCCGATGCTTCACTTCATGTTTACTGTATCCCTTGAACCTTCTTATTGACGATGAAACACAGAAATTGCATCCGAAATTAATACAAAAGGCACAATGCCGACTAAAGTACTAGAGGACTGATACTCTAACTTTCTATGATTTGAACCCCTCCTGTGAGTCCAGTTTTAGTTTCCGATGCTTCACTTCAGGTTTACTGTATCCCTTGGACCTTCTTATTGACGATGAAACACAGAAATTGCATCCGAATTTAATACAAAAGGCACAATGCCGACTTAAGTACAAGAGGACTGATACTCTAACTTTCGATGATTTGAACCTCTCCTGTGAGTCCAGTTTTAGATTCTGATGCTTCACATCAGGTTTACTGTATCCCTTGAACCTTCTTATTGACGATGAAACACAGAAATTGCATCCGAATATAACAAAAAAGGCACAATGCCGACTTAAATACAATGGGACTGAAACTCTAACATTCTATGATTTGAACCTCTGCTGTGAGTCCAGTTTTAGTTTCCGATGCTTCACCTCAGGTTTACTGTATCCCTTGGACCTTCTTATTGACGATGAAACACAGAAATTTGCATCCGAATTTAATACAAAAGGCACAATGCCGACTAAAGTACTAGAGGACTGATACTCTAACAATCTATGATTTGAACCTCTGCTGTGAGTCCAGTTTTAGTTTCCGATGCTTAACTTCAGGTTTGCTGTATCCCTTGGACTTTCTTATTGACGATGAAACACAGAAATTGCTTCCGAATTTAATACAAAAGGCACAATGCCGACTTAAGTACTAGAGGACTGATACTCTAACTTTCTATGATTTGAACCCCTCCTGTGAGTCCAGTTTTAGTTTCCGATGCTTCACTTCAGGTTTACTGAATCCCTTGGACCTTCTTATTGACGATGAAACACAGAAATTGCTTCCGAATTTAATACAAAAGGCACAATGCCGACTTAAGTACAAGAGGACTGATACTCTAACTTTCTATGATTTGAACCTCTCCTGTGAGTCCAGTTTTAGATTCCGATGCTTCACTTCGGGTTTACTGTATCCCTTGGACCCCCTTATTGACGATGAAACACAGAAATTGCATCCGAATTTAATACAAAAGGCACAATGCCGACTTAAATACAATGGGACTGAAACTCTAACATTCTATGATTTGAACCTCTGCTGTGAGTCCAGTTTTAGTTTCCGATGCTTCACCTCAGGTTTACTGTATCCCTTGGACCTTCTTATTGACGATGAAACACAGAAATTTGCATCCGAATTTAATACAAAAGGCACAATGCCGACTAAAGTACTAGAGGACTGATACTCTAACAATCTATGATTTGAACCTCTGCTGTGAGTCCAGTTTTAGTTTCCGATGCTTAACTTCAGGTTTACTGTATCCCTTGGACTTTCTTATTGACGATGAAACACGGAAATTTCATCCGAATTTAACGCAAATGGCACAATGCCGTCTTAAGTACAAAAGGACTGAAACTCTAACTTTCTATGATTTGAACCTCTGCTGTGAGTCCACTTTTAGTTTCCGATGCTTAACTTCAGGTTTACTGTATCCCTTGGACCTTCTTATTGACGATGAAACACAGAAATTGCATCCGAATTAAATACAAAAGGCACAATGCCGACTTCAGTACAAGAGGACTGATACTCTAACTTTCTATGATTTGAACCCCTCCTGTGAGTCCAGTTTTAGTTTCCGATGCCATACATCAGGTTTACTGTATCCCTTTGACCTTCTTATTGACGTTGAAACACAGAAACGGCATCCGAATTTAGTAGAAAAGGCACAATGCCGACTTAAGTAAAAGAGGACTGATACTCTAACTTTCTATGATTTGAACCCCTCCTGTGAGTCCAGTTTTAGATTACGATGCTTAACTTCAGGGTTACTGTATATCTTGGACCTTCTTATTGACGATGAAACACAGAAATTGCATCCGAATTTAATACAAATGGCACAATGCCGACTTAAGTACAAGAGGACTGAAACTCTAATTTCCTATGATTTGAACCTCAGCTGTGAGTCCAGTTTTAGTTTCTGATGCTTCACTTCAGGTTTACTGTATCCCTTGAACTTTCTTATGGACGATGAAACTCAGAAATTGCATCCGAATTTAATACAAAAGGCACAATGCCGACTTAAGTACAAGAGAACTGAAACTCTAACTTTCTATGATTTGAACCTCTGCTGTAAGTCCAGTTTTAGTTTCCGATGCTTCACTTAAGGTTTACTGTATCCCTTGGACCTTCTTATTGTCGATGAAACACAGAATTTGCATCCGAATTTATTACAAAAGGCACAATGCCGACTTAAAAACAAGAGGACTGAAACTCTAACTTTCTATGATTTGAACCTCTGCTGTGAGTCCAGTTTTAGTTTCCGATGCTTAACTTCAGGTTTACTGTATCCCTTGGACCTTCTTCTTGACGATGAAACACAGAAATTGCATCCGAATTTAATACAAAAGGCACAATGCCGACTTAAGAACAAGAGAACAGAAACTCTAACTTTCTATGATTTGAACCTCTGCTGTAAGTCCAGTTTTAGTTTCCGATGCTTCACTTAAGGTTTACTGTATCCCTTGGACCTTCTTATTGACGATGAAACACAGAAATTGCATCCGAATTTAATAAAAAAGGCACAATGACGACTTAAGTACAAGAGAACTGAAACTCTAACTTTCTATGATTTGAAACTCTGCTGTGAGTCCAGTTTTAGTTTCCGATGCTTCACTTCAGGTTTACTGTATCCTTGGACCTTCTTATTGGCGATGAAACACAGAAATTGCTTCCGAATTTAATACAAAAGGCACAATGCCGACTTACGTACAAGAGGACTGAAACTCTAACTTTCTATGATTTGAACCCCTCCTGTGAGTCCAGTTTTAGTTTCCGATGCTTCACTTCAGGTTTACTGTATCCCTTGGACCTTCTTATTGACGATGAAACACAGAAATTGCATCCGAATTTAATACAAAAGGCACAATGCCGACTTAAGTACAAGAGGACTGAAACTCTAACTTTCAATGATTTGAACCTCTGCTGTGAGTCTACTTTTAGTTTCTGATGCTTCACTTCAGGTTAACTGTATCCCTTGGACCTTCTTATTGACGATGAAACACAGAAATTGCATCCGAATTAAATACAAAAGGCACAATGCCGACTTAAGTACAAGAGGACTGATACTCTAACTTTTTATGATTTGAACCTCTGCTGTGAGTCCAGTATTAGTTTCCGATGCATCACTTCAGGTTTACTGTATCCCTTGGACCTTCTAATTAACGATGAAACACAGTAATTGCATCCGAATTTAATAAAAAAGCACAATGCCGAATTAAGTACAAGAGGACTGATACACTAACTTTCTATGATTTGAACCCCTCCTGTGAGTCCAGTTTTAGATTCCGATGCTTAACTTCAGGTTTACTGAATCCCTTGGACCTTCTTATTGACGATGAAACACAGAAATTGCTTCCGAATTTAATACAAAAGGCACAATGCCGACTTAAGTACAAGAGGACTGATAGTCTAACTTTCTATGATTTGAACCTCTCCTGTGAGTCCAGTTTTAGATTCCGATGCTTCACTTCGGGTTTACTGTATCCCTTGGCCCCCTTATGGACGATGAAACACAGAAATTGCATCCGAATTTAATACAAAAGGCACAATGCCGACTTAAGTACAATGGGACTGAAACTCTAACATTCTATCATTTGAACCTCTGCTGTGAGTCCAGCTTTAGTTTCCGATGCTACACCTCAGGTTTACTGTATCCCTTGGACCTTCTTATTGACGATGAAACACAGAAATTTGCATCCGAATTTAATACAAAGGGCACAATGCCGACTTAAGTACAAGAGGACTGAAACTCTAACTTTCTATGATTTGAACCTCTGCTGTGAGTCCACTTTTAGTTTCCGATGCTTCACTTCAGGTTTACTGTATCCCTTGGACCTTCTTATTGACGATGAAACACAGAAATTGCATCCGAATTAAATACAAAATGCACAATGCAGACTTAAGTACAAGAGGACTGATACTCCAACTTTCTATGATTTGAACCTCTGCTGTGAGTCCAGTTTTAGTTTCCGATGCATCACCTCAGGTTTACTGCATCCCTTGGACCTTCTAATTGACGATGAAACACAGAAATTGCATCCGAATGTAATAAAAAAGGCACAATGCCGACTTAAGTACAAGATGTCTGATACTCTAATTTTCTATGATTTGAACCCCTCCTGTGAGTCCAGTTATAGATTCCGACTCTTAACTTCAACTTTACTGTATCCCTTGGACCTTCTTCTTGACGATGAAACACAGAAATTGCATCCGAATTTAATACAAAAGGCACAATGCCGACTTAAGTACAATGGGACTGAAACTCTAACATTCTATGATTTGAACCTCTGCTGTGAGTCCAGCTTTAGTTTCCGATGCTTCACCTCAGGTTGACTGTATCCCTTGGACCTTCTTATTGACGATGAAACACAGAAATTTGCATCCGAATTTAATACAAAGGGCACAATGCCGACTAAAGTACTAGAGGACTGATACTCTAACTATCTATGATTTGAACCTCTGCTGTGGGTCCAGTTTCAGTTACCGATGCTTCACTTCAGGTTTACTGTATCCCTTGGACCTTCTCATTGACGATGGAACATAGAAATTGCATCCGAATTTAATATAAAAGGCACAATGCCGACTTAAGTACTAGGCGACTGATACTCTAACTTTCTATCATTCGAACCTCAGCTGTGAGTCCAGTTTTAGTTTCCGATGCTTCACTTCAGGTTTACTGTATCCCTTGAACTTTCTTATGGACGATGAAACACAGAATTTGCATCCGAATTTAATACAAAAGGCACAATGCCGACTTAAAAACAAGAGGACTGAAACTCTAACTTTCTATGATTTGAACCTCTGCTGTGAGTCCAGTTTTAGTTTCCGATGCTTAACTTCAGGTTTACTGTATCCCTTGGACCTTCTTCTTGACGATGAAACACAGAAATTGCATCCGAATTTAATACAAAAGGCACAATGCCGACTTAAGTACAAGAGAACTGAAACTCCAACTTTCTATGATTTGAACCTCTGCTGTAAGTCCAGTTTTAGTTTCCGATGCTTCACTTAAGGTTTACTGTATCCCTTGGACCTTCTTATTGACGATGAAACACAGAAATTGCATCCGAATTTAATAAAAAAGGCACAATGACGACTTAAGTACAAGAGAACTGAAACTCTAACTTTCTATGATTTGAAACTCTGCTGTGAGTCCAGTTTTAGTTTCCAAATGCTTCACTTCAGGTTTACTGCATCCTTGGACCTTCTTATTGGCGATGAAACACAGAAATTGCATCCGAATTTAATACAAAAGGCACAATGCCGACTTACGTACAAGAGGACTGAAACTCTAACTTTCTATGATTTGAACCTCTGCTGTGAGTCCACTTTTAGTTTCCGATGCTTAACTTCAGGTTTACTGTATCCCTTGGACCTCCTTATTGACGATGAAACACAGAAATTGCATCCGAATTTAATACAAAAGGCACAATGCCGACTTAAGTACTAGATGACTGAAACTCTAACTTTCTATGATTTGAACCTCAACTGTGAGTCCAGTTTTAGTTTCCGATGCTTCACTTCATGTTTACTGTATCCCTTGAACCTTCTTATTGACGATGAAACACAGAGATTGCATCCGAATGTAATACAAAAGGCACAATGCCGACTAAAGTACTAGAGGACTGATACTCTAACTTTCTATGATTTGAACCCCTCCTGTGAGTCAAGTTTTAGTTTCCGATGCTTCACTTCTGGTTTACTGTATCCCTTGGACCTTCTTATTGGTGATGAAACACAGAAATTGCATCCGAATTTAATACAAAAGGCACAATGCCGACTTAAGTACAAGAGGACTGATACTCTAACTTTCTATGATTTGAACCCCTCCTGTGAGTCCAGTTTTAGATTCCGATGCTTAACTTCAGGTTTACTGAATCCCTTGGACCTTCTTATTGACGATGAAACACAGAAATTGCTTCCGAATTTAATACAAAAGGCACAACGCCGACTTAAGTACAAGAGGACTGATACTCTAACTTTCTATGATTTGAACCTCTCCTGTGAGTCCAGTTATATTCCGATGCTTCACTTCGGGTTTACTGTATCCCTTGGACCCCCTTATTGACGATGAAACACAGAAATTGCATCCGAATTTAATACAAAAGGCACAATGCCGACTTAAGTACAATGGGACTGAAACTCTAACATTCTATGATTTGAACCTCAGCTGTGAGTCCAGCTTTAGTTTCCGATGCTTCACCTCAGGTTTACTGTATCCCTTGGACCTTCTTATTGACGATGAAACACAGAAATTTGCATCCGAATTTAATACAAAAGGCACAATGCCGACTAAAGTACTAGAGGACTGATACTCTAACTATCTATGATTTGAACCTCTGCTGTGAGTCCAGTTTTAGTTACCGATGCTTCACTTCAGGTTTACTGTATCCCTTGGACCTTCTTATTGACGATGAAACACAGAAATTTCATCCGAATTTAATGCAAAAGGCACAATGCCGGCTTAAGTACAAGAGGACTGAAACTCTAACTTTCTATGATTTGAAAATCTGCTGCGAGTCCACTTTTAGTTTCCGATGCTTCACTTCAGGTTTACTGTATCCCTTGGACCTTCTTATTGACGATGAAACACAGAAATTGCATCCGAATTAAATACAAAAGGCACAATGCCGACTTAAGTACAAGAGGACTGATACTCCAACTTTCTATGATTTGAACCTCTGCTGTGAGTCCAGTTTTAGTTTCCTTTGCTTCACTTCAGGTTAACTGTATCCCTTGGACCTTCTTATTGACGATGAAACACAGAAATTGCATCCGAATTAAATACAAAAGGCACAATGCCGACTTAAGTACAAGAGGACTCATACTCTAACTTTCTATGATTTGAACCTCTGCTGTGAGTCCAGTTTTAGTTTCCGATGCATCACTTCAGGTTTACTGTATCCCTTGGACCTTCTAATTGACGATGAAACACAGTAATTGCATCCGAATTTAATACAAAAGGCACAATGCCGACTTAAGTACAAGGCGACTGATACTCTAACTTTCTATGATTCTAACCTCTCCTGTGAGTCCAGTTTTAGATTCTGATGCTTCACTTCAGGTTTACTGTATCCCTTGGACCTTCTTATTGACGATGAAACACAGAAATTGCATCCGAATGTAATAAAAAAGGCACAATGCCGACTTAAGTACAAGAGGACTGATACTCTAACTTTCTATGATTTGAACCCCTCCTGTGAGTCCAGTTTTAGATTCCGATGCTTAACTTCAGGTTTACTGAATCCCTTGGACATTCTTATTGACGATGAAACACAGAAATTGCTTCCGAATTTAATACAAAAGGCACAACGCCGACTTAAGTACAAGAGGACTGATACTCTAACTTTCTATGATTTGAACCTCTCCTGTGAGTCCAGTTATATTCCGATGCTTCACTTCGGGTTTACTGTATCCCTTGGACCCCCTTATTGACGATGAAACACAGAAATTGCATCCGAATTTAATACAAAAGGCACAATGCCGACTTAAGTACAATGGGACTGAAACTCTAACATTCTATGATTTGAACCTCAGCTGTGAGTCCAGCTTTAGTTTCCGATGCTTCACCTCAGGTTTACTGTATCCCTTGGACCTTCTTATTGACGATGAAACACAGAAATTTGCATCCGAATTTAATACAAAAGGCACAATGCCGACTAAAGTACTAGAGGACTGATACTCTAACTATCTATGATTTGAACCTCTGCTGTGAGTCCAGTTTTAGTTACCGATGCTTCACTTCAGGTTTACTGTATCCCTTGGACCTTCTTATTGACGATGAAACACAGAAATTTCATCCGAATTTAATGCAAAAGGCACAATGCCGACTTAAGTACAAGAGGACTGAAACTCTAACTTTCTATGATTTGAAAATCTGCTGCGAGTCCACTTTTAGTTTCCGATGCTTCACTTCAGGTTTACTGTATCCCTTGGACCTTCTTATTGACGATGAAACACAGAAATTGCATCCGAATTAAATACAAAAGGCACAATGCCGACTTAAGTACAAGAGGACTGATACTCCAACTTTCTATGATTTGAACCTCTGCTGTGAGTCCAGTTTTAGTTTCCGATGCCATACATCAGGTTTACTCTATCCCTTTCACCTTCTTATTGACGATGAAACACAGAAACGGCATCCGAATTTAATAAAAAAGGCACATTGCCGACTTAAGTAAAAGAGGACTGATACTCTAACTTTCTATGATTTGAACCTCTCCTGAGAGTCCAGTTTTAGTTTCCGATGCTTAACTTCAGGTTTACTGCATCCCTTGGACCTTCTAATTGACGATGAAACACAGAAATTTGTATCCGAATTTAATAAAAAAGGCACAATGCCGACTTAAGTACAAGGCGACTGATACTCTAACTTTCTATCATTTGAACCTCTCATGTGAGTCCAGTTTTAGATTCTGATGCTTCACTTCAGGTTTACTGTATCCCTTGGACCCTCTTATTGACGATCAAACACAGAAATTGCATCCGAATTTAATACAAAAGGCACAATGCCGACTGAAGTATAAGTGATTGATACTCTAATTTTCTATGATTTGAACCCCTCCTGTGAGTCCAGTTTTAGATTACGATGCTTAACTTCAGGTTTACTGTATCCCTTGGACCTTCTTATTGACGATGAAACACAGATATTGCATCCGAATTTAATAAAAAAGGCACAATGCCGACTTCAGTACAAGAGGACTGATACTCTAACTTTCTATGATTTGAACCCCTCCTGTGAGTCCAGTTTTAGTTTCCGATGCCATACCTCAGGTTTACTGTATCCCTTTCACCTTCTTATTGACGATGAAACACAGAAACGGCATCCGAATTTAATAAAAAAGGCACAATGCCGACTTAAGTAAAAGAGGACTGATACTCTAACTTTCTATGATTTGAACCTCTCCTGAGAGTCCAGTTTTAGTTTCCGATGCTTAACTTCAGGTGTACTGTATCCCTTGGACCTTCTTATTGACGATGAAACACAGAAATTGCATCCGAATTTAATACAAAAGGCACAATGCCGACTTAAGTACAAGAGGACTGAAACTCTAACTTTCAATGATTTGAACCTCTGCTGTGAGTCCACTTTTAGTTTCCTTTGCTTCACTTCAGGTTAAATGTATCCCTTGGACCTTCTTATTGACGATGAAACACAGAAATTGCATCCGAATTAAATACAAAAGGCACAATGCCGACTTAAGTACAAGAGGACTGATACTCTAACTTTCTATGATTTGAACCTCTGCTGTGAGTCCAGTTTTAGTTTCCGATGCATCACTTCAGGTTTACTGTATCCCTTGGACCTTCTATTTGACGATGAAACACAGTAATTGCATCCGAATTTAATACAAAAGGCACAATGCCGACTTAAGTACAAGGCGACTGATACTCTAACTTTCTATGATTTGAACCTCTCCTGTGAGTCCAGTTTTAGATTCTGATGCTTCACTTCAGGTTTACTGTATCCCTTGGACCTTCTTATTGACGATGAAACACAGAAATTGCATCCGAATTTAATAAAAAAGGCACAATGCCGACTTAAGTACAAGAGGACTGATACTCTAACTTTCTATGATTTGAACCCCTCCTGTGAGTCCAGTTTTAGATTCCGATGCTTAACTTCAGGTTTACTGAATCCCTTGGACCTTCTTATTGACGATGAAACACAGAAATTGCATCCGAATTTAATACAAAAGGCACAATGCCGACTTAAGTACAATGGGACTGAAACTCTAACATTCTATGATTTGAACCTCAGCTGTGAGTCCAGCTTTAGATTCCGATGCTTCACCTCAGGTTTACTGTATCCCTTGGACCTTCTTATTGACGATGAAGCACAGAAATTTGCATCCGAATTTAATACAAAAGGCACAATGCCGACTAAAGTACTAGAGGACTGATACTCTAACTATCTATGATTTGAACCTCTGCTGTGAGTCCAGTTTTAGTTACCGATGCTTCACTTCAGGTTTACTGTATCCCTTGGACCTTCTTATTGACGATGAAACACAGAAATTTCATCCGAATTTAATGCAAAAGGCACAATGCCGACTTAAGTACAAGAGGACTGAAACTCTAACTTTCTATGATTTGAAAATCTGCTGCGAGTCCACTTTTAGTTTCCGATGCTTCACTTCAGGTTTACTGTATCCCTTGGACCTTCTTATTGACGATGAAACACAGAAATTGCATCCGAATTAAATACAAAAGGCACAATGCCGACTTAAGTACAAGAGGACTGATACTCCAACTTTCTATGATTTGAACCTCTGCTGTGAGTCCAGTTTTAGTTTCCGATGCCATACATCAGGTTTACTCTATCCCTTTCACCTTCTTATTGACGATGAAACACAGAAACGGCATCCGAATTTAATAAAAAAGGCACAATGCCGACTTAAGTAAAAGAGGACTGATACTCTAACTTTCTATGATTTGAACCTCTCCTGAGAGTCCAGTTTTAGTTTCCGATGCTTAACTTCAGGTTTACTGCATCCCTTGGACCTTCTAATTGACGATGAAACACAGAAATTTGTATCCGAATTTAATAAAAATGGCACAATGCCGACTTAAGTACAAGAGGTCTGATACTCTAATTTTCTATGATTTGAACCCCTCCTGTGAGTCCAGTTATAGATTCCGACGCTTAACTTCAACTTTACTGTATCCCTTGGACCTTCTCATTGACGATGGAACATAGAAATTGCATCCGAATTTAATATAAAAGGCACAATGCCGACTTAAGTACAAGGCGACTGATACTCTAACTTTCTATCATTTGAACCTCTCATGTGAGTCCAGTTTTAGATTCTGATGCTTCACTTCAGGTTTACTGTATCCCTTGGACCCTCTTATTGACGATCAAACACAGAAATTGCATCCGAATTTAATACAAAAGGCACAATGCCGACTGAAGTATAAGTGACTGATACTCTAATTTTCTATGATTTGAACCCCTCCTGTGAGTCCAGTTTTAGATTACGATGCTTAACTTCAGGTTTACTGTATCCCTTGGACCTTCTTATTGACGATGAAACACAGATATTGCATCCGAATTTAATAAAAAAGGCACAATGCCGACTTCAGTACAAGAGGACTGATACTCTAACTTTCTATGATTTGAACCCCTCCTGTGAGTCCAGTTTTAGTTTCCGATGCCATACATCAGGTTTACTGTATCCCTTTCACCTTCTTATTGACGATGAAACACAGAAACGGCATCCGAATTTAATAAAAAAGGCACAATGCCGACTTAAGTAAAAGAGGACTGATACTCTAACTTTCTATGATTTGAACCTCTCCTGAGAGTCCAGTTTTAGTTTCCGATGCTTAACTTCAGGTGTACTGTATCCCTTGGACCTTCTTATTGACGATGAAACACAGAAATTGCATCCGAATTTAGTAAAAATGGCACAATGCCGACTTAAGTACAAGAGGACTGATACTCTATCTTTCTATGATTTGAACCCCTCCTGTGAGTCCAGTTTTAGATTCCGATGCTTAACTTCAAGTTTACTGTATCCCTTGGACCTTCTTATTGACGATGAAACACAGAATTTGCATACGAATTTAATACAAAAGGCACAATGCCGACTTAAAAACAAGAGGACAGAAACCCTAACTTTCTATGATTTGAACCTCTGCTGTGAGTCCAGTTTTAGTTTCCGATGCTTAACATCAGGTTTACTGTATCCCTTGGACCTTCTTCTTGACGATGAAACACAGAAATTGCATCCGAATTTAATACAAAAGGCACAATGCCGATTAAGTACAAGAGGACTGAAACTCTAATTTTCTATGATTTGAACCTCTGCTGTGAGTCCAGTTTTAGTTTCCGATGCTTCACTTCAGGTTTACTGTATCCCTTGGACATTCGTATTGACGATGAAACACAGAAATTGCATCCGGATTTAATACAAAAGGCACAATGCCGACTAAAGTACAAGAGGACTGAAACTCTTACTTTCTATGATTTGAACCTCTGCTGTGAGTCCAGTTTTAGTTTCCGATGCTTCACTTCAGGTTTACTGTATCCCTTGGACCTTCTTATTGACGATGAAACACAGAAATTGCATCCGAATTCAATAAAAAAGGCTCAATGCCGACTTAAGTACAAGAGGACTGATACTCTAACTTTCTATGATTTGAACCCCTCCTGTGAGTCCAGTTTTAGATTCCGATGCTTAACTTCAGGTTTACTGTAACCCTTGGACCTTCTTATTGACGATGAAACACAGAAATTGCATCCGAATTTAATACAAATGGCACAATGCCGACTTAAGTACAATGGGACTGAAACTCTAACATTCTATGATTTGAACCTCAGCTGTGAGTCCAGCTTTAGATTCCGATGCTTCACCTCAGGTTTACTGTATCCCTTGGACCTTCTTATTGACGATGAAGCACAGAAATTTGCATCCGAATTTAATACAAAAGGCACAATGCCGACTAAAGTACTAGAGGACTGATACTCTAACTATCTACGATTTGAACCTCTGCTGTGAGTCCAGTTTTAGTTACCGATGCTTCACTTCAGGTTTACTGTATCCCTTGGACCTTCTTATTGACGATGAAACACAGAAATTTCATCCGAATTTAATGCAAAAGGCACAATGCCGACTTAAGTACAAGAGGACTGAAACTCTAACTTTCTATGATTTGAAAATCTGCTGCGAGTCCACTTTTAGTTTCCGATGCTTCACTTCAGGTTTACTGTATCCCTTGGACCTTCTTATTGACGATGAAACACAGAAATTGCATCCGAATTAAATACAAAAGGCACAATGCCGACTTAAGTACAAGAGGACTGATACTCCAACTTTCTATGATTTGAACCTCTGCTGTGAGTCCAGTTTTAGTTTCCGATGCCATACATCAGGTTTACTCTATCCCTTTCACCTTCTTATTGACGATGAAACACAGAAACGGCATCCGAATTTAATAAAAAAGGCACAATGCCGACTTAAGTAAAAGAGGACTGATACTCTAACTTTCTATGATTTGAACCTCTCCTGAGAGTCCAGTTTTAGTTTCCGATGCTTAACTTCAGGTTTACTGCATCCCTTGGACCTTCTAATTGACGATGAAACACAGAAATTTGTATCCGAATTTAATAAAAATGGCACAATGCCGACTTAAGTACAAGAGGTCTGATACTCTAATTTTCTATGATTTGAACCCCTCCTGTGAGTCCAGTTATAGATTCCGACGCTTAACTTCAACTTTACTGTATCCCTTGGACCTTCTCATTGACGATGGAACATAGAAATTGCATCCGAATTTAATATAAAAGGCACAATGCCGACTTAAGTACAAGGCGACTGATACTCTAACTTTCTATCATTTGAACCTCTCATGTGAGTCCAGTTTTAGATTCTGATGCTTCACTTCAGGTTTACTGTATCCCTTGGACCCTCTTATTGACGATCAAACACAGAAATTGCATCCGAATTTAATACAAAAGGCACAATGCCGACTGAAGTATAAGTGACTGATACTCTAATTTTCTATGATTTGAACCCCTCCTGTGAGTCCAGTTTTAGATTACGATGCTTAACTTCAGGTTTACTGTATCCCTTGGACCTTCTTATTGACGATGAAACACAGATATTGCATCCGAATTTAATAAAAAAGGCACAATGCCGACTTCAGTACAAGAGGACTGATACTCTAACTTTCTATGATTTGAACCCCTCCTGTGAGTCCAGTTTTAGTTTCCGATGCCATACATCAGGTTTACTGTATCCCTTTCACCTTCTTATTGACGATGAAACACAGAAACGGCATCCGAATTTAATAAAAAAGGCACAATGCCGACTTAAGTAAAAGAGGACTGATACTCTAACTTTCTATGATTTGAACCTCTCCTGAGAGTCCAGTTTTAGTTTCCGATGCTTAACTTCAGGTGTACTGTATCCCTTGGACCTTCTTATTGACGATGAAACACAGAAATTGCATCCGAATTTAGTAAAAATGGCACAATGCCGACTTAAGTACAAGAGGACTGATACTCTATCTTTCTATGATTTGAACCCCTCCTGTGAGTCCAGTTTTAGATTCCGATGCTTAACTTCAAGTTTACTGTATCCCTTGGACCTTCTTATTGACGATGAAACACAGAATTTGCATACGAATTTAATACAAAAGGCACAATGCCGACTTAAAAACAAGAGGACAGAAACCCTAACTTTCTATGATTTGAACCTCTGCTGTGAGTCCAGTTTTAGTTTCCGATGCTTAACATCAGGTTTACTGTATCCCTTGGACCTTCTTCTTGACGATGAAACACAGAAATTGCATCCGAATTTAATACAAAAGGCACAATGCCGATTAAGTACAAGAGGACTGAAACTCTAATTTTCTATGATTTGAACCTCTGCTGTGAGTCCAGTTTTAGTTTCCGATGCTTCACTTCAGGTTTACTGTATCCCTTGGACATTCGTATTGACGATGAAACACAGAAATTGCATCCGGATTTAATACAAAAGGCACAATGCCGACTAAAGTACAAGAGGACTGAAACTCTTACTTTCTATGATTTGAACCTCTGCTGTGAGTCCAGTTTTAGTTTCCGATGCTTCACTTCAGGTTTACTGTATCCCTTGGACCTTCTTATTGACGATGAAACACAGAAATTGCATCCGAATTCAATAAAAAAGGCTCAATGCCGACTTAAGTACAAGAGGACTGATACTCTAACTTTCTATGATTTGAACCCCTCCTGTGAGTACAGTTTTAGATTCAGATGCTTAACTTCAGGTTTACTGTAACCCTTGGACCTTCTTATTGACGATGAAACACAGAAATTGCATCCGAATTTAATACAAATGGCACAATGCCGACTTAAGTACAAGAGGACTGAAACTCTAACTTCTTATGATTTGAACCTCAGCTGTGAGTCCAGTTTTAGTTTCCGATGCTTCACTTCAGGTTAACTGTATCCCTTGAACTTTCTTATGGACGATGAAACACAGAAATTGCATCCGAATTTAATACAAAAGGCACAATGCCGACTTAAGTACAAGAGGACTGAAACTCTAATTTTCTATGTTTTGAACCTCTGCTGTGAGTCCAGTTTTAGTTTCCGATGCTTCACTTCAGGTTTACTGTATCCCTTGGACATTCTTATTGACGATGAAACACAGAAATTGCATCCGAATTTAATACAAAAGGCACAATGCCGACTAAAGTACAAGAGGACTGAAACTCTAACTTTCTATGATTTGAACCTCTGCTGTGAGTCCAGTTTTAGTTTCCGATGCTTCACTTCAGGTTTACTGTATCCCTTGGACCTTCGAATTGACGATCAAACACAGAAATTGCATCCGAATTGAATAAAAAAGGCACAATGCCGACTTAAGTACAAGAGGTCTGATACTCTAATTTTCTATGATTTGAACCCCTCCTGTGAGTCCAGTTATAGATTCCGATGCTTAACTTCAGGTTTACTGAATCCCTTGGACCTTCTTATTGACGATGAAACACAGAAATTGCATCCGAATTTAATACAAAAGGCACAATGACGACTTAAGTACAAGAGGACTGATACTCTAACTTTCTATGATTTGAACCTCTCCTGTGAGTCCAGTTTTAGATTCCGATGCTTCACTTCCGGTTTACTGTATCCCTTGGACCCCCTTATTGACGATGAAACACAGAAATTGCATCCGAATTTAATACAAAAGGCACAATGCCGACTTAAGTACAATGGGACTGAAACTCTAACTTTCTATGATTTGAACCTCTGCTGTGAGTCCAGTTTTAGTTACCGATGATTCACTTCAGGTTTACTGTATCCCTTGGACCTTCTTATTGACGACGAAACACAGAAATTTCATCCGAATTTAATGCAAAAGGCACAATGCCGACTTAAGTACTAGAGGACTGAAACTCTAACTTTCTATGATTTGAACCCCTCCTGTGAGTCCAGTTTTAGATTCCGATGCTTAACTTCAGGTTTACTGTAACCCTTGGACCTTCTTATTGACGATGAAACACAGAAATTGCATCCGAATTTAATACAAATGGCACAATGCCGACTTAAGTACAAGAGGACTGAAACTCTAACTTACTATGATTTGAACCTGAGCTGTGAGTCCAGTTTTAGTTTCCGATGCTTCACTTCAGGTTTACTGTATCCCTTGAACTTTCTTATGGACGATGAAACACAGAAATTGCATCCGAATTTAATACAAAAGGCACAATGCCGACTAAAGTACAATAGGACTGAAACTCTAATTTTCTATGATTTGAACCTCTGCTGTAAGTATAGTTTTAGTTTCCGATGCTTCACTTAAGGTTTACTGTATCCCTTGGACATTCTTATTGACGATGAAACACAGAAATTGCATCCGAATTAAATACAGAAGGCACAATGCCGACTTAAGTACATGAGGACTGATACTCCAACTTTCTATGATTTGAACCTCTGCTGTGAGTCCAGTTTTAGTTTCCGATGCATCACTTCAGGTTTACTGCATCCCTTGGACCTTCTAATTGACGATGAAACACAGAAATTGCATCCGAATTTAATAAATATGGCACAATGCCGACTTAAGTACAAGAGGTCTGATACTCTAATTTTCTATGATTTGAACCCCTCCTGTGAGTCCAGTTATAGATTCCGACGCTTAACTTCAACTTTACTGTATCCCTTGGACCTTCTCATTGACGATGGAACATAGAAATTGCATGCGAATTTAATATAAAAGGCACAATGCCGACTTAAGTACAAGGCGACTGATACTCTAACTTTCTATCATTTGAACCTCTCATGTGAGTCCAGTTTTAGATTCTGATGCTTCACTTCAGGTTTACTGTATCCCTTGGACCCTTTTATTGACGATGCAACACAGAAATTGCATCCGAATTTAATACAAAAGGCACAATGCCGACTGAAGTATAAGAGGACTGATACTCTAATTTTCTATGATTTGAACCCCTCCTGTGAGTCCAGTTTTAGATTACGATGCTTAACTTCAGGTTTACTGTATCCCTTGGACCTTCTTATTGACGATGAAACACAGATATTGCATCCGAATTTAATAAAAAAGGCACAATGCCGACTTCAGTACAAGAGGACTGATACTCTAACTTTCTATGATTTGAACCCCTCCTGTGAGTCCAGTTTTAGTTTCCGATGCCATACATCAGGTTTACTGTATCCCTTTCACCTTTTTATTGACGATGAAACACAGAAACGGCATCCGAATTTAATAAAAAAGGCACAATGCCGACTTAAGTAAAAGAGGACTGATACTCTAACTTTCTATGATTTGAACCCCTCCTGAGAGTCCAGTTTTAGTTTACGATGCTTAACTTCAGGTTTACTGTATCCCTTGGACCTTCTTATTGACGATGAAACACAGAAATTGCATCCGAATTTAATAAAAATGGCACAATGCCGACTTAAGTACAAGAGGACTGATACTCTATCTTTCTATGATTTGAACCCCTCCTGTGAGTCCAGTTTTAGATTCCGATGCTTAACTTCAAGTTTACTGTATCCCTTGGACCTTCTTATTGACGATGAAACACAGAATTTGCATACGAATTTAATACAAAAGGCACAATGCCGACTTAAAAACAAGAGGACTGAAACTCTAACTTTCTATGATTTGAACCTCTGCTGTGAGTCCAGTTATAGTTTCCGATGTTTAACTTCAGGTTTACTGTATCCCTTGGACCTTCTTCTTGACGATGAAACACAGAAATTGCATCCGAATTTAATACAAAAGGCACAATGCCGACTTAAGTACAAGAGGACTGAAACTCTAATTTTCTATGATTTGAACCTCTGCTGTGAGTCCAGTTTTAGTTTCCGATGCTTCACTTCAGGTTTACTGTATCCCTTGGACATTCGTATTGACGATGAAACACAGAAATTGCATCCGAATTTAATACAAAAGGCACAATGCCGACTAAAGTACAAGAGGACTGAAACTCTAACTTTCTATGATTTGAACCTCTGCTGTGAGTCCAGTTTTAGTTTCCGATGCTTCACTTCAGGTTTACTGTATCCCTTGGACCTTCTTATTGTCGATGAAACACAGAAATTGCATCCGAATTCAATAAAAAAGGCTCAATGCCTACTTAAGTACAAGAGGACTGATACTCTAACTTTCTATGATTTGAACCCCTCCTGTGAGTCCAGTTTTAGATTCCGATGCTTAACTTCAGGTTTACTGTAACCCTTGGACCTTCTTATTGACGATGAAACACAGAAATTGCATCCGAATTTAATACAAATGGCACAATGCCGACTTAAGTACAAGAGGACTGAAACTGTAACTTCCTATGATTTGAACCTCAGCTGTGAGTCCAGTTTTAGTTTCCGATGCTTCACTTCAGGTTTACTGTATCCCTTGAACTTTCTTATGGACGATGAAACACAGAAATTGCATCCGAATTTAATACAAAAGGCACAATGCCGACTTAAGTACAAGAGGACTGAAACTCAAATTTTCTATGATTTGAACCTCTGCTGTGAGTCCAGTTTTAGTTTCCGATGCTTCACTTCAGGTTTACTGTATCCCTTGGACATTCTTATTGACGATGAAACACAGAAATTGCATCCGAATTTAATACAAAAGGCACAATGCCGACTAAAGCACAAGAGGACTGAAACTCTAACTTTCTATGATTCGAACCTCTGCTGTGAGTCCAGTTTTAGTTTCCGATGCTTCACTTCAGGTTTACTGTATCCCTTGGACCTTCTTATTGACGATGAAACACAGAAATTGCATCCGAATTCAATAAAAAAGGCGCAATGCCGACATAAGTACAAGAGGACTGATACCCTAACTTTCTAAGAATTGAACCCCTCCTGTGAGTCCAGTTTTAGATTTCGATGCTTAACTTCAGGTTTACTGTAACCCTTGGACCTTCTTATTGACGATGAAACACAGAAATTGCATCCGAATTTAATACAAATGGCACAATGCCGACTTAAGTACAAGAGGACTGAAACTCTAACTTCCTATGATTTGAACCTCAGCTGTGAGTCCAGTTTTAGTTTCCGATGCTTCACTTTAGGTTTACTGTATCCCTTGAACTTTTTTATGGACGATGAAACACAGAAATTGCATCCGAATTTAATACAAAAGGCACAATGCCGACTAAAGTACTAGAGGACTGATACTTTAACTTTCTATGATTTGAACCTCTGCTGTGAGTCCAGTTTTAGTTACCGATGCTTCACTTCAGGTTTACTGTATCCCTTGGACATTCTTATTGACGACGAAACACAGAAATTTCATCCGAATTTAATGCAAAAGGCACAATGCCGACTTAAGTACAAGAGGACTGAAACTCTAACTTTCTATGATTTGAACCTCTGCTGTGAGTCCACTTTTAGTTTCCGATGCTTCACTTCAGGTTTACTGTATCCCTTGGACCTTCTTATTGACGATGAAACACAGAAATTGCATCCGAATTTAATACAAAAGGCACAATGCCGACTTAAGTACAAGAGGTCTGATACTCTAAATTTCTATGATTTGAACCCCTCCTGTGAGTCCAGTTATAGATTCCGACGCTTAACTTCAACTTTACTGTATCCCTTGGACCTTCTCATTGACGATGGAACATAGAAATTGCATCCGAATTCAATATAAAAGGCACAATGCCGACTTAAGTACAAGGGGACTGATACTCTAAATTTCTATCATTTGAACCTCTCATGTGAGTCCAGTTTTAGATTCTGATGCTTCACTTCAGGTTTACTGTATCCCTTGGACCTTCTCATTGACGATGAAACACAGAAATTGCATCTGAATTTAATACAAAAGGCACAATGCCGACTGAAGCATAAAAGGACTGATACTCAAATTTTCTATGATTTGAACCCCTCCTGTGAGTCCAGTTTTAGATTACGATGCTTAACTTCAGGTTTACTGTATCCCTTGGACCTTCTTATTGACGATGAAACACAGATATTGCATCCGAATTTAATAAAAAAGGCACAATGCCGACTTCAGTACAAGAGGACTGATACTCTAACTTTCTATGATTTGAACCCCTCCTGTGAGTCCAGTTTTAGTTTCCGATGCCATACATCAGGTTTACTGTATCCCTTTCACCTTTTTATTGACGATGAAACACAGAAACGGCATCCGAATTTAATAAAAAAGGCACAATGCCGACTTAAGTAAAAGAGGACTGATACTCTAACTTTCCATGATTTGAACCCCTCCTGAGAGTCCAGTTTTAGTTTACGATGCTTAACTTCAGGTTTACTGTATCCCTTGGACCTTCTTATTGACGATGAAACACAGAAATTGCATCCGAATTTAATAAAAATGGCACAATGCCGACTTAAGTACAAGAGGACTGATACTCTATCTTTCTATGATTTGAACCCCTCCTGTGAGACCAGTTTTAGATTCCGATGCTTAACTTCAAGTTTACTGTATCCCTTGGACCTTCTTATTGACGATGAAACACAGAATTTGCATACGAATTTAATACAAAAGGCACAATGCCGACTTAAAAACAAGAGGACTGAAACTCTAACTTTCTATGATTTGAACCTCTGCTGTGAGTCCAGTTTTAGTTTCCGATGTTTAACTTCAGGTTTACTGTATCCCTTGGACCTTCTTCTTGACGATGAAACACAGAAATTGCATCCGAATTTAATACAAAAGGCACAATGCCGACTTAAGTACAAGAGGACTGAAACTCTAATTTTCTATGATTTGAACCTCTGCTGTGAGTCCAGTTTTAGTTTCCGATGCTTCACTTCAGGTTTACTGTATCCCTTGGACATTCGTATAGACGATGAAACACAGAAATTGCATCCGAATTTAATACAAAAGGCACAATGCCGACTAAAGTACAAGAGGACTGAAACTCTAACTTTCTATGATTTGAACCTCTGCTGTGAGTCCAGTTTTAGTTTCCGATGCTTCACTTCAGGTTTACTGTATCCCTTGGACCTTCTTATTGTCGATGAAACACAGAAATTGCATCCGAATTCAATAAAAAAGGCTCAATGCCTACTTAAGTACAAGAGGACTGATACTCTAACTTTCTATGATTTGAACCCCTCCTGTGAGTCCAGTTTTAGATTCCGATGCTTAACTTCAGGTTTACTGTAACCCTTGGACCTTCTTATTGACGATGAAACACAGAAATTGCATCCGAATTTAATACAAATGGCACAATGCCGACTTAAGTACAAGGGGACTGAAACTGTAACTTCCTATGATTTGAACCTCAGCTGTGAGTCCAGTTTTTGTTTCCGATGCTTCACTTCAGGTTTACTGTATCCCTTGAACTTTCTTATGGACGATGAAACACAGAAATTGCATCCGAATTTAATACAAAAGGCACAATGCCGACTTAAGTACAAGAGGACTGAAACTCAAATTTTCTATGATTTGAACCTCTGCTGTGAGTCCAGTTTTAGTTTCCGATGCTTCACTTCAGGTTTACTGTATCCCTTGGACATTCTTATTGACGATGAAACACAGAAATAGCATCCGAATTTAATACAAAAGGCACAATGCCGACTAAAGCACAAGAGGACTGAAACTCTAACTTTCTATGATTTGAACCTCTGCTGTGAGTCCAGTTTTAGTTTCCGATGCTTCACTTCAGGTTTACTGTATCCCTTGGACCTTCTTATTGACGATGAAACACAGAAATTGCATCCGAATTCAATAAAAAAGGCGCAATGAGGACATAAGTACAAGAGGACTGATACCCTAACTTTCTATGAATTGAAACCCTCCTGTGAGTCCAGTTTTAGATTTCGATGCTTAACTTCAGGTTTACTGTAACCCTTGGACCTTCTTATTGACGATGAAACACAGAAATTGCATCCGAATTTAATACAAATGGCACAATGCCGACTTAAGTACAAGAGGACTGAAACTCTAACTTCCTATGATTTGAACCTCAGCTGTGAGTCCAGTTTTAGTTTCCGATGCTTCACTTTAGGTTTACTGTATCCCTTGAACTTTTTTATGGACGATGAAACACAGAAATTGCATCCGAATTTAATACAAAAGGCACAATGCCGACTAAAGTACTAGAGGACTGATACTTTAACTTTCTATGATTTTTTGAACCTCTGCTGTGAGTCCAGTTTTAGTTACCGATGCTTCACTTCAGGTTTACTGTATCCCTTGGACATTCTTATTGACGACGAAACACAGAAATTTCATCCGAATTTAATGCAAAAGGCACAATGCCGACTTAAGTACAAGAGGACTGAAACTCTAACTTTCTATGATTTGAACCTCTGCTGTGAGTCCACTTTTAGTTTCCGATGCTTCACTTCAGGTTTACTGTATCCCTTGGACCTTCTTATTGACGATGAAACACAGAAATTGCATCCGAATTTAATACAAAAGGCACAATGCCGACTTAAGTACAAGAGGTCTGATACTCTAATTTTCTATGATTTGAACCCCTCCTGTGAGTCCAGTTATAGATTCCGACGCTTAACTTCAACTTTACTGTATCCCTTGGACCTTCTCATTGACGATGGAACACAGAAATTGCATCCGAATTTAATATAAAAGGCACAATGCCGACTTAGGTACAAGGGGACTGATACTCTAAATTTCTATCATTTGAACCTCTCATGTGAGTCCAGTTTTAGATTCTGATGCTTCACTTCAGGTTTACTGTATCCCTTGGACCTTCTCATTGACGATGAAACACAGAAATTGCATCTGAATTTAATACAAAAGGCACAATGCCGACTGAAGTATAAAAGGACTGATACTCAAATTTTCTATGATTTGAACCCCTCCTGTGAGTCCAGTTTTAGATTACGATGCTTAACTTCAGGTTTACTGTATCCCTTGGACCTTCTTATTGACGATGAAACACAGATATTGCATCCGAATTTAATAAAAAAGGCACAATGCCGACTTAAGTACAAGAGGACTGATACTCTAACTTTCTATGATTTGGACCCCTCCTGTGAGTCCAGTTTTAGTTTCCGATGCCATACATCAGGTTTACTGTATCCCTTTCACCTCTTATTGACGATGAAACACAGAAACGGCATCCGAATTTAATAAAAAAGGCACAATGCCGACTTAAGTAAAAGAGGACTGATACTCTAACTTTCTATGATTTGAACCCCTCCTGAGAGTCCAGTTTTAGTTTCCGATGCTTAACTTCAGGTTTACTGTATCCCTTGGACCTTCTTATTGACGATGAAACACAGAAATTGCATCCGAATTTAATAAAAATGGCACAATGCCGACTTAAGTACAAGAGGACTGATACTCTATCTTTCTATGATTTGAACCCCTTCCTGTGAGTCCAGTTTTAGATTCCCATGCTTAACTTCAAGTTTACTGTATCCCTTGGACCTTCTTATTGACGATGAAACACAGAATTTGCATACGAATTTAATACAAAAGGCACAATGCCGACTTAAAAACAAGAGGACTGAAACTCTAACTTTCTATGATTTGAACCTCTGCTGTGAGTCCAGTTTTAGTTTCCGATGCTGAACTTCAGGTTTACTGTATCCCTTGGACCTTCTTCTTGACGATGAAACACAGAAATTGCATCCGAATTTAATACAAAAGGCACAATGCCGACTTAAGTACAAGAGGACTGAAACTCTAATTTTCTATGATTTGAACCTCTGCTGTGAGTCCAGTTTTAGTTTCCGATGCTTAACTTCAGGTTTACTGTATCCCTTGGACCTTCTTATTGACGATGAAACACAGAAATTGCATCCGAATTTAATACAAAAGGCACAATGCCGACTTAAGTACAAGAGGACTGAAACTCTAATTTTCTATGATTTGAACCTCTGCTGTGAGTCCAGTTTTAGTTTCCGATGCTCCACTTCAGGTTTACTGTATCCCTTGGACATTCGTATTGACGATGAAACACAGAAATTGCATCCGAATTTAATACAAAAGGCACAATGCCGACTAAAGTACAAGAGGACTGAAACTCTAACTTTCTATGATTTGAACCTCTGCTGTGAGCCCACTTTTAGTTTCCGATGCTTCACTTCAGGTTTACTGTATCCCTTGGACCTTCTTATTGACGATGAAACACAGAAATTACATCCGAATTCAATAAAAAAGGCTCAATGCCGACTTAAGTACAAGAGGACTGATACTCTAAATTTCTATGATTTGAACCCCTCCTGTGAGTCCAGTTTTAGATTCCGATGCTTAACTTCAGGTTTACTATTACCCTTGGACCTTCTTATTGACGATGAAACACAGAAATTGCATCCGAATTTATAACAAATGGCACAATGCCGACGTAAGTACAAGAGGACTGAAACTCTAACTTCCTATGATTTGAACCTCAGCTGTGAGTCCAGTTTTAGTTTCCGATGCTTCACTTCAGGTTTACTGTATCCCTTGAACTTTCTTATGGACGATGAAACACAGAAATTGCATCCGAATTTAATACAAAAGGCACAATGCCGACTAAAGTACAAGAGGACTGAAACTCTAACTTTCTATGATTTGAACCTTTGCTGTGAGTCCAATTTTTAGTTTCCGATGCTTCACTTCAGGTTTACTGTATCCCTTGGACCTTCTTATTGACGATGAAACACAGAAATTGCATCCGAATTCAATAAAAAAGGCGCAATGCCGACTTAAGTACAAGAGGACTGATACCCTAACTTTCTATGATTTGAACCCCTCCTGTGAGTCCAGTTTTAGATTCCGATGCTTAACTTCAGGTTTACTGTAACCCTTGGACCTTCTTATTGACGATGGAACACAGAAATTGCATCCGAATTTAATACAAATGGCACAATGCCGACTTAAGTACAAGAGGACTGAAACTCTAACTTCCTATGATTTGAACCTCAGCTGTGAGTCCAGTTTTAGTTTCCGATGCTTCACTTCAGGTTTACTGTATCCCTTGAACTTTCTTATGGACGATGAAACACAGAAATTGCATCCGAATTTAATACAAAAGGCACAATGCCGACTAAAGTACTAGAGGACTGATACTCTAACTTTCTATGATTTGAACCTCTGCTGTGAGTCCAGTTTTAGTTACCGATGCTTCACTTCAGGTTTACTGTATCCTTGGACCTTCTTATTGACGACGAAACACAGAAATTTCATCCGAATTTAATGCAAAAGGCACAATGCCGACTTAAGTACAAGAGGACTGAAACTCTAACTTTCTATGATTTGAACCTCTGCTGTGAGTCCACTTTTAGTTTCCGATGCTTCACTTCAGGTTTACTGTATCCCTTGGACCTTCTTATTGACGATGAAACACAGAAATTGCATCCGAATTAAATACAAAAGGCACAATGCCGACTTAAGTACAAGAGGACTGATACTCCAACTTTCTATGATTTGAACCTCTGCTGTGAGTCCAGTTTTAGTTTCCGATGCATCACTTCAGGTTTACTGTATCCCTTGGACCTTCTAATTGACGATCAAACACAGAAATTGCATCCGAATTGAATAAAAAAGGCACAATGCCGACTTAAGTACAAGAGGACTGAAACTCTAACTTTCTATGATTTGAACCCCTCCTGTGAGTCCAGTTTTAGATTCCGATGCTTAACTTCAGGTTTACTGTAACCCTTGGACCTTCTTATTTACGATGAAACACAGAAATTGCATCCGAATCTAATACAAATGGCACAATGCCGACTTAAGTACAAGAGGACTGAAACTCTAACTTCCTATGATTTGAACCTCAGCTGTGAGTCCAGTTTTAGTTTCCGATGCTTCACTTCAGGTTTACTGTATCCCTTGCACTTTCTTATGGATGATGAAACACAGAAATTGCATCCGAATTTAATACAAAAGGCACAATGCCGACTAAAGTACAAGAGGACTGAAACTCTAACTTTCTATGATTTGAACCTCTGCTGTGAGTCCACTTTTAGTTTCCGATGCTTCACTTCAGGTTTACTGTATCCCTTGGACCTTCTTATTGACGATGAAACACAGAAATTGCATCCGAATTTAATACAAAAGGCACAATGCCGACTTAAGTACAAGAGGACTGAAACTCAAACATTCTATGATTTGAACCTCTGCTGTGAGTCCACTTTTAGTTTCCGATGCTTCACTTCAGGTTTACTGTATCCCTTGGACCTTCTTATTGACGATGAAACACAGAAATTGCATCCGAATTAAATACAAAAGGCACAATGCCGACTTAAGTACAAGAGGACTGATACTCCAACTTTCTATGATTTGAACCTCTGCTGTGAGTCCAGTTTTAGTTTCCGATGCATCACTTCAGGTCTACTGTATCCCTTGGACCTTCTAATTGACGATCAAACACAGAAATTGCATCCGAATTGAATAAAAAAGGCACAATGCCGACTTAAGTACAAGAGGACTGATACTCTAACATTCTATGATTTGAACCCCTTCTGTGAGTCCAGTTTTAGATTCCGATGCTAACTTCAGGTTTACTGTATCCCTTGAACTTTCTTATGGACGATGAAACACAGAAATTGCATCCAAATTTAATACAAAAGCCACAGTGCCGACTTAAGTACAATAGGACTGAAAGTCTAATTTTCTATGATTTGAACCTCTGCTGTGAGTCCAGTTTTTGTTTCCGATGCTTCACTTAAGGTTTACTGTATCCCTTGGACATTCTTATTGACGATGAAACACAGAAATTGCATCCGAATTTAATGCAAAAGGCACAATGCCGACTAAAGTACAAGAGGACTGAAACTCTAACTTTCTATGATTTGAACCTCTGCTGTGAGTCCAGTTTTAGTTTCCGATGCTTCACTTCAGGTTTACTGTATCCCTTGGACCTTCTTATTGACGATGAAACACAGAAATTGCATTCGAATTCAATAAAAAAGGCGCAATGCCGACTTACGTACAAGAGGACTGATACCCTAACTTTCTATGATTTGAACCCCTCCTGTGAGTCCAGTTTTAGATTCCGATGCTTAACTTCAGGTTTACTGTAACCCTTGGACCTTCTTATTGACGATGAAACACAGAAATTGCATCCGAATTTAATACAAATGGCACAATGCCGACTTAAGTACAAGAGGACTGAAACTCTAACTTCCTATGATTTGAACCTCAGCTGTGAGTCCAGTTTTAGTTTCCGATGCTTCACTTCAGGTTTACTGTATACCTTGAACTTTCTTATGGACGATGAAACACAGAAATTGCATCCGAATATAATACAAAAGGCACAATGCCGACATAAGTACAAGAGGACTGAAACTCTAACTTTCTATGATTTGAACCTCTGCGGTGAGTCCAGTTTTAGTTACCGATGCTTCACTTCAGGTTTACTGTATCCCTTGGACCTTCTTATTGACGACGAAACACAGAAATTTCATCCGAATTTAATGCAAAATGCACAATGCCGACTTAAGTACAAGAGGACTGAAACTCTAACTTTCTATGATTTGAACCTCTGCTGTGAGTCCACTTTTAGTTTCCGATGCTTCACTTCAGGTTTACTGTATCCCTTGGACCTTCTTATTGACGATGAAACACAGAAATTGCATCCGAATTTAATACAAAAGGCACAATGCCGACTTAAGTACAAGAGGACTGAAACTCTAACTTTCTATGATTTGAACCTCTGCTGTGAGTCCACTTTTAGTTTCCGATGCTTCACTTCAGGTTTACTGTATCCCTTGGACCTTCTTATTGACGACGAAACACAGAAATTTCATCCGAATTTAATGCAAAAGGCACAATGCCGACTTAAGTACAAGAGGACTGAAACTCTAACTTTCTATGATTTGAACCTCTGCTGTGAGTCCACTTTTAGTTTCCGATGCTTCACTTCAGGTTTACTGTATCCCTTGGACCTGCTTATTGACGATGAAACACAGAAATTGCATCCAAATTTAATACAAAAGGCACAATGCCGACTTAAGTACAAGAGGACTGAAACTCAAACATTCTATGATTTGAACCTCTGCTGTGTGTCCACTTTTAGTTTCCGATGCTTCACTTCAGGTTTACTGTATCCCTTGGACCTTCTTATTGACGATGAAACACAGAAATTGCATCCGAATTAAATACAAAAGGCACAATGCCGACTTAAGTACAAGAGGACTGATACTCCAAATTTCTATGATTTGAACCTGTGCTGTGAGTCCAGTTTTAGTTTCCGATGCATCACTTCAGGTTTACTGTATCCCTTGGACCTTCTAATTGACGATCAAACACAGAAATTGCATCCGAATTGAATAAAAAAGGCACAATGCCGACTTAAGTACAAGAGGTCTGATACTCTAATTTTCTATGATTTGAACCCCTCCTGTGAGTCCAGTTATAGATTCCGATGCTTAACTTCAGGTTTACTGAATCCCTTGGACCTTCTTATTGACGATGAAACACAGAAATTGCATCCGAATTTAATACAAAAGGCACAATGCCGACTTAAGTAAGGGAGGACTGAAACTCTAACTTTCTATGATTTGAACCTCTGCTGTGAGTCCACTTTTAGTTTCCGATGCTTCACTTCAGGTTTACTGTATCCCTTGGACCTTCTTATTGACTATGAAACACAGAAATTGCATCCGAATTTAATACAAAAGGCACAATGCCGACTTAAGTACAATGGGACTGAAACTCTAACTTTCTATGATTTGAACCTCTGCTGTGAGTCCAGTTTTAGTTACCGATGCTACACTTCAGGTTTACTGTATCCCTTGGACCTACTTATTGATGACGAAACACAGAAATTTCATCCGAATTTAATGCAAAAGGCACAATGCCGACTTAAGTACAAGAGGACTGAAACTCTAACTTTCTATGATTTGAACCTCTGCTGTGAGTCCACTTTTAGTTTCCGATGCTTCACTTCAGGTTTACTGTATCCCTTGGACCTTCTTATTGATGAAGAAACACAGAAATTGCATCCGAATTCAATAAAAAAGGCGCAATGCCGACTTAAGTACAAGAGGACTGATACTCTAACTTTCTATGATTTGAACCCCTCCTGTGAGTCCAGTTTTAGATTCCGATGCTTAACTTCAGGTTTACTGTAACCCTTGGACCTTCTTATTGACGATGAAACACAGAAATTGCATCCGAATTTAATACAAATGGCACAATGCCGACTTAAGTACAAGAGGACTGAAACTCTAACTTCCTATGATTTGAACCTCAGCTGTGAGTCCAGTTTTAGTTTCCGATGCTTCACTTCAGGTTTACTGGATCCCTTGATCTTTCTTATGGACGATGAAACACAGAAATTGCATCCGAATTTAATACAAAAGCCACAGTGCCGACTTAAGTACAATAGGATTGAAACTCTAATTTTCTATGATTTGAACCTCTGCTGTGAGTCCAGTTTTAGTTTCCGATGCTTCACTTAAGGTTTACTGTATCCCTTGGACATTCTTGTTGACGATGAAACACAGAAATTGCATCCGAATTTAATGCAAAAGGCACAATGCCGACCAAAGTACAAGAGGACTGAAACTCTAACTTTCTATGATTTGAACCTCTGCTGTGAGTCCAGTTTTAGTTTCCGATGCTTCACTTCAGGTTTACTGTATCCCTTGGACCTTCTTATTGACGATGAAACACAGAAATTGCATTCGAATTCAATAAAAAAGGCGCAATGCCGACTTAAGTACAAGAGGACTGATACCCTAACTTTCTATGATTTGAACCCCTCCTGTGAGTCCAGTTTTAGATTCCGATGCTTAACTTCAGGTTTACTGTAACCCTTGGACCTTCTTATTGACGATGAAACACAGAAATTGCATCCGAATTTAATACAAATGGCACAATGCCGACTTAAGTACAAGAGGACTGAAACTCTAACTTCCTATGATTTGAACCTCAGCTGTGAGTCCAGTTTTAGTTTCCGATGCTTCACTTCAGGTTTACTGTATCCCTTGAACTTTCTTATGGACGATGAAACACAGAAATTGCATCCGAATTTAATACAAAAGGCCCAATTCCGACTTAAGTACAACAGGACTGAAACTCTAACTTTCTATGATTTAACCTCTGCTGTGAGTCCAGTTTTAGTTACCGATGCTTCACTTCAGGTTTACTGTATCCCTTGGACCTTCTTATTGACGACGAAACACAGAAATTTCATCCGAATTTAATGCAAAAGGCACAATGCCGACTTAAGTAAGGGAGGACTGAAACTCTAACTTTCTATGATTTGAACCTCTGCTGTGAGTCCACTTTTAGTTTCCGATGCTTCACTTCAGGTTTACTGTATCCCTTGGACCTTCTTATTGACTATGAAACACAGAAATTGCATCCGAATTTAATACAAAAGGCACAATGCCGACTTAAGTACAAGAGGACTGAAACTCAAACATTCTATGATTTGAACCTCTGCTGTGAGTCCACTTTTAGTTTCCGATGCTTCACTTCAGGTTTACTGTATCCCTTGGACCTTCTTATTGACGATGAAACACAGAAATTGCATCCGAATTAAATACAAAAGGCACAATGCCAACTTAAGTTCAAGAGGACTGATACTCCAACTTTCTATGATTTGAACCTCTGCTGTGAGTCCAGTTTTAGTTTCCGATGCATCACTTCAGGTTTACTGTATCCCTTGGACCTTCTAATTGACGATCAAACACAGAAATTGCATCCGAATTGAATAAAAAAGGCACAATGCCGACTTAAGTACAAGAGGTCTGATACTCTAATTTTCTATGATTTGAACCCCTCCTGTGAGTCCAGTTATAGATTCCGATGCTTAACTTCAGGTTTACTGAATCCCTTGGACCTTCTTATTGACGATGAAACACAGAAATTGCATCCGAATTTAATACAAATGGCACAATGCCGACTTAAGTACAAGAGGACTGAAACTCTAACTTCTTATGATTTGAACCTCAGCTGTGAGTCCAGTTTTAGTTTCCGATGCTTCTCTTCAGGTTTACTGTATACCTTGAACTTTCTTATGGACGATGAAACACAGAAATTGCATCCGAATTTAATACAAAAGGCACAATGCCGACTTAAGTACAAGAGGACTGAAACTCAAACATTCTATGATTTGAACCTCTGCTGTGAGTCCACTTTTAGTTTCCGATGCTTCACTTCAGGTTTACTGTATCCCTTGGACCTTCTTATTGACGATGAAACACAGAAATTGCATCCGAATTAAATACAAAAGGCACAATGCCGACTTAAGTACAAGAGGACTGATACTCCAACTTTCTATGATTTGAACCTCTGCTGTGAGTCCAGTTTTAGTTTCCGATGCATCACTTCAGGTTTACTGTATCCCTTGGACATTCTAATTGACGATGAAACACAGAAATTGCATCCGAATTGAATAAAAAGGCACAATGCCTACTTAAGAACAAGAGGTTGATACTCTAATTTTCTGAGATTTGAACCCCTCCTGTGAGTCCAGTTATAGATTCCGATGCTTAACTTCAGGTTTACTGAATCCCTTGGACCTTCTTATTGACGATGAAACACAGAAATTGCATCCGAATTTAATACAAAAGGCACAATGACGACTTAAGTACAAGAGGACTGATACTCTAACTTTCTATGATTTGAACCTCTCCTGTAAGTCCAGTTTTAGATTCCGATGCTTCACTTCCGGTTTACTGTATCCCTTGGACCCCCTTATTGACGATGAAACACAGAAATTGCATCCGAATTTAATACAAAAGGCACAATGCCGACTTAAGTACAATGGGACTGAAACTCTAACTTTCTATGATTTGAACCTCTCCTGTGAGTCCAGTTTTAGTTTCCGATGCTTCACCTCAGGTTTACTGTATCACTTGGACCTTCTTATTGACGATGAAACACAGAAATTTGCATCCGAATTTAATACAAAAAAATTCACAATGCCGACTAAAGTACTAGAGAACTGATACTCTAACTATCTATGATTTGAACCTCTGCTGTGAGACCAGTTTTAGTTACGGATGCTTCACTTCAGGTTTACTGTATCCCTTGGAGCTTCTTATTGACGATGAAACATAGAAATTTCATCCGAATTTAATGCAAAAGGCACAATGCCGACTTAAGTACAAGAGGACTGAAACTCTAACATTCTATGATTTGAACCTCTGCCGTGAGTCCACTTTTAGTTTCCGATGCTTCACTTCAGGTTTACTGCATCCCTTGGACCTTCTTATTGACGATGAAACACAGAAATTGCATCCGAGTTTAATACAAAAGGCAAAATGCCGACTTAAGTACAAGAGGACTGAAACTCTAACTTTCTATGATTTGAACCTCTGCTGTGAGTCCACTTTTAGTTTCCGATGCTTCACTTCAGGTTTACTGAATATCTTGGACCTTCTTATTGACGATGAAACACAGAAATTGCATCCGAATGAAATACAAAGGGCACAATGCCGACTTAAGTACAAGAGGACTGATACTCCAACTTTCTATGATTTGAACCTCTGCTGTGAGTCCAGTTTTAGTTTCCGATGCATCACTTCAGGTTTACTGTATCCCTTGGACCTTCTAATTGACGATGAAACACAGAAATTGCATCCGAATTGAATAAAAAAGGCACAATGCCGACTTAAGTACAAGAGGTCTGATACTCTAATTTTCTATGATTTGAACCCCTCCTGTGAGTCCAGTTTTAGATTACGATGCTGAACTTCAGGTTTACTGTATCCCTTGGACCTTCTTATTGACGATGAAACACAGATATTGCATCCGAATTTAATAAAAAAGGCACAATGCCGACTTCAGTACAAGAGGACTGATACTCTAACTTTCTATGATTTGAATCCCTCCTGTGAGTCCAGTTTTAGTTTCCGATGCCACACATCAGGTTTACTGTATCCCTTGGACCTTCTAATTGACGATGAAACACAGAAATTGCATCCGAATTGAATAAAAAAGGCACAATGCCGACTTAAGTACAAGAGGTCTGATACTCTAATTTTCTATGATTTGAACCCCTCCTGTGAGTCCAGTTTTAGATTCCGATGCTTAACTTCAGGTTTACTGTAACCCTTGGACCTTCTTATTGACGATGAAACACAGAAATTGCATCCGAATTTAATACAAATGGCACAATGCCGACTTAAGTACAAGAGGACTGAAACTCTAAATCCTATGATTTGAACCTCAGCTGTGAGTCCAGTTTTAGTTTCCGATGCTTCACTTCAGGTTTACTGTATCCCTTGAACTTTCTTATGGACGATGAAACACAGAAATTGCATCCGAATTTAATACAAAAGGCACAATGCCGACTTAAGTACAAGAGGACTGAAACTCTAACTTTCTATGATTCGAACCTCTGCTGTGAGTCCAGTTTTAGTTACCGATGCTTCACTTCAGGTTTACTGTATCCCTTGGACCTTCTTATTGACGACGAAACACAGAAATTTCATCCGAATTTAATGCAAAAGGCACAATGCCGACTTAAGTACAAGAGGACTGAAACTCAAACATTCTATGAATTGAACCTCTGCTGTGAGTCCACTTTTAGTTTCCGATGCTTCACTTCAGGTTTACTGTATCCCTTGGACCTTCTTATTGACGATGAAACACAGAAATTGCATCCGAATTAAATACAAAAGGCACAATGCCGACTTCAGTTCAAGAGGACTGATACTCCAACTTTCTATGATTTGAACCTCTGCTGTGAGTCCAGTTTTTAGTTTCCGATGCATCACTTCAGGTTTACTGTATCCCTTGGACCTTCTAATTGACGATCAAACACAGAAATTTCATCCGAATTGAATAAAAAAGGCACAATGCCGACTTAAGTACAAGAGGTCTGATACTCTAATTTTCTATGATTTGAACCCCTCCTGTGAGTCCAGTTATAGATTCCGATGCTTAACTTCAGGTTTACTGAATCCCTTGGACCTTCTTATTGACGATGAAACACAGAAATTGCATCCGAATTTAATACAAAAGGCACAATGACGACTTAAGTACAAGAGGACTGATACTCTAACTTTCTATGATTTGAACCTCTCCTCTGAGTCCAGTTTTAGATTCCGATGCTTCACTTCCGGTTTACTGTATCCCTTGGACCCCCTTATTGACGATGAAACACAGAAATTGCATCCGAATTTAATACAAAAGGCACAATGCCGACTTAAGTACAATGGGACTGAAACTCTAACTTTCTATGATTTGAACCTCTCCTGTGAGTCCAGTTTTAGTTTCCGATGCTTCACCTCAGGTTTACTGTATCACTTGGACCTTCTTATTGACGATGAAACACAGAAATTTGCATCCGAATTTAATACAAAAAAATTCACAATGCCGACTAAAGTACTAGAGAACTGATACTCTAACTATCTATGATTTAAACCTCTGCTGTGAGACCAGTTTTAGTTACGGATGCTTCACTTCAGGTTTACTGTATCCCTTGGAGCTTCTTATTGACGATGAAACATAGAAATTTCATCCGAATTTAATGCAAAAGGCACAATGCCGACTTAAGTACAAGAGGACTGAAACTCTAACTTTCTATGATTTGAACCTCTGCTGTGAGTCCACTTTTAGTTTCCGATGCTTCACTTCAGGTTTACTGTATCCCTTGAACTTTCTTATGGACGATGAAACACAGAAATTGCATCCGAATTTAATACAAAAGGCACAATGCCGACTAAAGTACTAGAGGACTGATACTCTAACTTTCTATGATTTGAACCTCTGCTGTGAGTCCAGTTTTAGTTACCGATGCTTCACTTCAGGTTTACTGTATCCCTTGGACCTTCTTATTGACGATGAAACACAGAAATTTCATCCGAATTTAATGCAAGAGGCACAATGCCGACTTAAGTACAAGAGGACTGAAACTCTAACTTTCTATGATTTGAACCTCTGCTGTGAGTCCACTTTTGGTTTCCGATGCTTCACTTCAGGTTTACCGCATCCCTTGGACCTTCTTATTGACGATGAAACACAGAAATTTCATCCAAATTTAACACAAAAGGCAAAATTCCGACTTAAGTACAAGAGGACTGAAACTCTAACTTTCTATGATTTGAACTTCTGCTGTGAGTCCACTTTTAGTTTCCGATGCTTCACTTCAGGTTTACTGTATATCTTGGACCTTCTTATTGACGATGAAACACAGAAATTGCATCCGAATGAAATACAAAGGGCACAATGCCGACTTAAGTACAAGAGGACTGATACTCCAACTTTCTATGATTTGAACCTCTGCTGTGAGTCCAGTTTTAGTTTCCGATGCGTCACTTCAGGTTTACTGTATCCCTTGGACCTTCTAATTGACGATGAAACACAGAAATTGCATCCGAATTGAATAAAAAAGGCACAATGCCGACTTAAGTACAAGAGGTCTGATACTCTAATTTTCTATGATTTGAACCCCTCCTGTGAGTCCAGTTTTAGATTACGATGCTGAACTTCAGGTTTACTGTATCCCTTGGACCTTCTTATTGACGATGAAACAAAGATATTGCATCCGAATTTAATAAAAAAGGCACAATGCCTACTTCAGTACAAGAGGACTGATACTCTAACTTTCTATGATTTGAATCCCTCCTGTGAGTCCAGTTTTAGTTTCCGATGCCACACATCAGGTTTACTGTATCCCTTGGACCTTCTTATTGACGATGAAACACAGAAATGGCATCCGAATTTAATAAAAAAGGCACAATGCCGACTTAAGTAAAAGAGGACTGATACTCTAACTTTCTATGATTTGAACCCCTCCTGTGAGTCCAGTTTTAGATTCCGATGCTTAACTTCAGGTTTACTGTATCCCTTGGACCTTCTTATTGACGATGAAATACAGAATTTGCATCCGAATTTAATACAAAAGTCACAATGCCGACTTAAGTACAAGAGGAATGATACTCTAACTTTCTATGATTTGAACCTCTCCTGTGAGCCCAGTTTTAGATTCCGATGCTTCACTTCGGGTTTACTGTATCCCTTGGAGCCTCTTATTGACGATGAAACACAGATATTGCATCCGAAATTAATACAAAAGGCACAATGCCGACTTAAGTACAAGAGGACTGAAAGTCAAACTTTCTATGATTTGAACCTTTGCTGTGAGTCCAGTTTTAGTTTCTGATGCTTCACTTCAGGTTTACTGTATCCTTTGGACCTTCTTATTGACGATGAAACACAGAAATTGCATCCGAATTTAATAAAAAATGCACAATGACGACTTAAGTACAAGAGGACTGTAACTCTAAATTTCTATGATTTGAACCTCTGCTGTGAGTCCAGTTTTAGTTTCCGATGCTTCACTTCAGGTTTACTGCATCCCTTGGACCTTCTTATTGACGATGAAACACAGAAATTGCATCCGAATTTAATACAAAAGGCACAATGCCAACTTACGTACAAGAGGACTGAAACTCTAACTTCCTATGATTTGAACCTCAGCTGTGAGTCCAGTTTTAGTTTCCGATGCTTCACTTCAGGTTTACTGTATCCCTTGAACTTTCTTATGGACGATGAAACACAGAAATTGCATCCGAATTTAATACAAAAGGCACAATGCCGACTTAAGTACAAGAGGACTGAAACTCTAACTTTCTATGATTTGAACCTCTGCTGTGAGTCCAGTTTTAGTTACCGATGCTTCACTTCAGGTTTACTGTATCCCTTGGACCTTCTTATTGACGATGAAACACAGAAATTGCATCCGAATTTAATACAAAAGGCACAATGACGACTTAAGTACAAGAGGACTGATACTCTAACTTTCTATGATTTGAACCTCTCCTCTGAGTCCAGTTTTAGATTCCGATGCTTCACTTCCGGTTTACTGTATCCCTTGGACCCTCTTATTGACGATGAAACACAGAAATTGCATCCGAATTTAATACAAAAGGCACAATGCCGACTTAAGTACAATGGGACTGAAACTCTAACTTTCTATGATTTGAACCTCTCCTGTGAGTCCAGTTTTAGTTTCCGATGCTTCACCTCAGGTTTACTGTATCACTTGGACCTTCTTATTGACGATGAAACACAGAAATTTGCATCCGAATTTAATACAAAAAAATTCACAATGCCGACTAAAGTACTAGAGAACTGATACTCTAACTATCTATGATTTGAACCTCTGCTGTGAGACCAGTTTTAGTTACGGATGCTTCACTTCAGGTTTACTGTATCCCTTGGAGCTTCTTATTGACGATGAAACATAGAAATTTCATCCGAATTTAATGCAAAAGGCACAATGCCGACTTAAGTACAAGAGGACTGAAACTCTAACTTTCTATGATTTGAACCTCTGCTGTGAGTCCACTTTTAGTTTCCGATGCTTCACATCAGGTTTACTGTATCCCTTGAACTTTCTTATGGACGATGAAACACAGAAATTGCATCCGAATTTAATACAAAAGGCACAATGCCGACTAAAGTACTAGAGGACTGATACTCTAACTTTCTATGATTTGAACCTCTGCTGTGAGTCCAGTTTTAGTTACCGATGCTTCACTTCAGGTTTACTGTATCCCTTGGACCTTCTTATTGACGATGAAACACAGAAATTTCATCCGAATTTAATGCAAGAGGCACAATGCCGACTTAAGTACAAGAGGACTGAAACTCTAACTTTCTATGATTTGAACCTCTGCTGTGAGTCCACTTTTAGTTTCCGATGCTTCACTTCAGGTTTACTGCATCCCTTGGACCTTCTTATTGACGATGAAACACAGAAATTTCATCCGAGTTTAATACAAAAGGCAAAATGCCGACTTAAGTACAAGAGGACTGAAACTCTAACTTTCTATGATTTGAACCTCTGCTGTGAGTCCACTTTTAGTTTCCGATGCTTCACTTCAGGTTTACTGTATATCTTGGACCTTCTTATTGACGATGAAACACAGAAATTGCATCCGAATGAAATACAAAGGGCACAATGCCGACTTAAGTACAAGAGGACTGATACTCCAACTTTCTATGATTTGAACCTCTGCTGTGAGTCCAGTTTTAGTTTCCGATGCGTCACTTCAGGTTTACTGTATCCCTTGGACCTTCTAATTGACGATGAAACACAGAAATTGCATCCGAATTGAATAAAAAAGGCACAATGCCGACTTAAGTACAAGAGGTCTGATACTCTAATTTTCTATGATTTGAACCCGTCCTGTGAGTCCAGTTTTAGATTACGATGCTGAACTTCAGGTTTACTGTATCCCTTGGACCTTCTTATTGACGATGAAACAAAGATATTGCATCCGAATTTAATAAAAAAGGCACAATGCCGACTTCAGTACAAGAGGACTGATACTCTAACTTTCTATGATTTGAATCCCTCCTGTGAGTCCAGTTTTAGTTTCCGATGCCACACATCAGGTTTACTGTATCCCTTGGACCTTCTTATTGACGATGAAACACAGAAATGGCATCCGAATTTAATAAAAATGGCACAATGCCGACTTAAGTAAAAGAGGACTGATACTCTAACTTTCTATGATTTGAACCCCTCCTGTGAGTCCAGTTTTAGATTCCGATGCTTAACTTCAGGTTTACTGTATCCCTTGGACCTTCTTATTGACGATGAAATACAGAATTTGCATCCGAATTTAATACAAAAGTCACAATGCCGACTTAAGTACAAGAGGAATGATACTCTAACTTTCTATGATTTGAACCTCTCCTGTGAGCCCAGTTTTAGATTCCGATGCTTCACTTCGGGTTTACTGTATCCCTTGGACCCTCTTATTGACGATGAAACACAGATATTGCATCCGAAATTAATACAAAAGGCACAATGCCGACTTAAGTACAAGAGGACTGAAAGTCAAACTTTCTTTGATTTGAACCTTTGCTGTGAGTCCAGTTTTAGTTTCTGATGCTTCACTTCAGGTTTACTGTATCCTTTGGACCTTCTTATTGACGATGAAACACAGAAATTGCATCCGAATTTAGTAAAAAATGCACAATGTCGACTTAAGTACAAGAGGACTGTAACTCTAAATTTCTATGATTTGAACCTCTGCTGTGAGTCCAGTTTTAGTTTCCGATGCTTCACTTCAGGTTTACTGTATCCCTTGGACCTTCTTATTGACGATGAAACACAGAAATTGCATCCGAATTTAATACAAAAGGCACAATGCCAACTTACGTACAAGAGGACTGAAACTCTAACTTTCTATGATTTGAACCTCTGCTGTGAGTTCAGTTTTAGTTTCCGATGCTTAACTTCAGGTTTACTGTATCCCTTGGACCTTCTTATTGACGATGAAACACAGAAATTGCATTCGAATTCAATAAAAAAGGCGCAATGCCGACTTAAGTACAAGAGGACTGATACCCTAACTTTCTATGATTTGAACCCCTCCTGTGAGTCCAGTTTTAGATTCCGATGCTTAACTTCAGGTTTACTGTAACCCTTGGACCTTCTTATTGACGATGAAACACAGAAATTGCATCCGAATTTAATACAAATGGCACAATGCCGACTTAAGTACAAGAGGACTGAAACTCTAACTTCCTATGATTTGAACCTCAGCTGTGAGTCCAGTTTTAGTTTCCGATGCTTCACTTCAGGTTTACTGTATCCCTTGAACTTTCTTATGGACGATGAAACACAGAAATTGCATCCGAATTTAATACAAAAGGCAAAATGCCGACTTAAGTACAAGAGGACTGAAACTCTAACTTTCTATGATTTGAACCTCTGCTGTGAGTCCACTTTTAGTTTCCGATGCTTCACTTCAGGTTTACTGCATCCCTTGGACCTTCTTATTGACGATGAAACACAGAAATTTCATCCGAGTTTAATACAAAAGGCAAAATGCCGACTTAAGTACAAGAGGACTGAAACTCTAACTTTCTATGATTTGAACCTCTGCTGTGAGTCCACTTTTAGTTTCCGATGCTTCACTTCAGGTTTACTGTATATCTTGGACCTTCTTATTGACGATGAAACACAGAAATTGCATCCGAATGAAATACAAAGGGCACAATGCCGACTTAAGTACAAGAGGACTGATACTCCAACTTTCTATGATTTGAACCTCTGCTGTGAGTCCAGTTTTAGCTTCCGATGCGTCACTTCAGGTTTACTGTATCCCTTGGACCTTCTAATTGACGATGAAACACAGAAATTGCATCCGAATTGAATAAAAAAGGCACAATGCCGACTTAAGTACAAGAGGTCTGATACTCTAATTTTCTATGATTTGAACCCGTCCTGTGAGTCCAGTTTTAGATTACGATGCTGAACTTCAGGTTTACTGTATCCCTTGGACCTTCTTATTGACGATGAAACAAAGATATTGCATCCGAATTTAATAAAAAAGGCACAATGCCGACTTAAGTACAAGAGGACTGAAACTCTAACTTTCTATGATTTGAACCTCTGTTGTGAGTCCAGTTTTAGTTACCGATGCTTCACTTAGGGTTTACTGTATCCCTTGGACCTTCTTATTGACGAAGAAACACAGAAATTTCATCCGAATTTAATGCAAAAGGCACAATGCCGACTTAAGTACAAGAGGACTGAAACTCTAACTTTCTATGATTTGAACCTCTGCTGTGAGTCCACTTTTAGTTTCCGATGCTTCACTTCAGGTTTACTGTATCCCTTGGACCTTCTTATTGACGATGAAACACAGAAATTGCATCCGAATTTAATACAAAAGGCACAATGCCGACTTAAGTACAAGAGGACTGAAACTCAAACATTCTATGATTTGAACCTCTGCTGTGAGTCCACTTTTAGTTTCCGATGCTTCACTTCAGGTTTACTGTATCCCTTGGACCTTCTTATTGACGATGAAACACAGAAATTGCGTCCGAATTAAATACAAAAGGCACAATGCCGACTTAAGTTCAAGAGGACTGATACTCCAACTTTCTATGATTTGAACCTCTGCTGTGAGTCCAGTTTTAGTTTCCGATGCATCACTTCAGGTTTACTGTATCCCTTGGACCTTCTAATTGACGATCAAACACAGAAATTGCATCCGAATTGAATAAAAAAGGCACAATGCCGACTTAAGTACAAGAGGTCTGATACTCTAATTTTCTATGATTTGAACCCCTCCTGTGAGTCCAGTTATAGATTCCGATGCTTAACTTCAGGTTTACTGAATCCCTTGGACCTTCTTATTGACGATGAAACACAGAAATTGCATCCGAATTTAATACAAATGGCACAATGCCGACTTAAGTACAAGAGGACTGAAACTCTAACTTCCTATGATTTGAACCTCAGCTGTGAGTCCAGTTTTAGTTTCCGATGCTTCTCTTCAGGTTAACTGTATCCCTTGAACTTTCTTATGGACGATGAAACACAGAAATTGCATCCGAATTTAATACAAAAAGCACAATGCCGACTTAAGTACAAGAGGACTGAAACTCAAACATTCTATGATTTGAACCTCTGCTGTGAGTCCACTTTTAGTTTCCGATGCTTCACTTCAGGTTTACTGTATCCCTTGGACCTTCTTATTGACGATGAAACACAGAAATTGCATCCGAATTATATACAAAAGGCACAATGCCGACTTAAGTACAAGAGGACTGATACTCCAACTTTCTATGATTTGAACCTTTGCTGTGAGTCCAGTTTTAGTTTCCGATGCATCACTTCAGGTTTACTGTATCCCTTGGACATTCTAATTGACGATGAAACACAAAAATTGCATCCGAATTGAATAAAAAGGCACAATGCCTACTTAAGAACAAGAGGTCTGATACTCTAATTTTCTATGATTTGAACCCCTCCTGTGAGTCCAGTTATAGATTCCGATGCTTAACTTCAGATTTACTGAATCCCTTGGACCTTCTTATTGACGATGAAACACAGAAATTGCATCCGAATTTAATACAAAAGGCACAATGACGACTTAAGTACAAGAGGACTGATACTCTAACTTTCTATGATTTGAACCTCTCCTGTGAGTCCAGTTTTAGATTCCGATCCTTCACTTCCGGTTTACTGTATCCCTTGGACCCTCTGATTGACGATGAAACACAGAAATTGCATCCGAATTTAATACAAAAGGCACAATGCCGACTTAAGTACAATGGGACTGAAACTCTAACTTTCTATGATTTGAACCTCTCCTGTGAGTCCAGTTTTAGTTTCCGATGCTTCACCTCAGGTTTACTGTATCACTTGGACCTTCTTATTGACGATGATACACAGAAATTTGCATCCGAATTTAATACAAAAAAATTCACAATGCCGACTAAAGTACTAGAGAACTGATACTCTAACTATCTATGATTTGAACCTCTGCTGTGAGACCAGTTTTAGTTACGGATGCTTCACTTCAGGTTTACTGTATCCCTTGGAGCTTCTTATTGACGATGAAACATAGAAATTTCATCCGAATTTAATGCAAAAGGCACAATGCCGACTTAAGTACAAGAGGACTGAAACTCTAACTTTCTATGATTTGAACCTCTGCTGTGAGTCCACTTTTAGTTTCCGATGCTTCACTTCAGGTTTACTGTATCCCTTGAACTTTCTTATGGACGATGAAACACAGAAATTGCATCCGAATTTAATACAAAAGGCACAATGCCGACTAAAGTACTAGAGGACTGATACTCTAACTTTCTATGATTTGAACCTCTGCTGTGAGTCCAGTTTTAGTTACCGATGCTTCACTTCAGGTTTACTGTATCCCTTGGACCTTCTTATTGACGATGAAACACAGAAATTTCATCCAAATTTAATGCAAAAGGCACAATGCCGACTTAAGTACAAGAGGACTGAAACTCTAACTTTCTATGATTTGAACCTCTGCTGTGAGTCCACTTTTAGTTTCCGATGCTTCACTTCAGGTTTACTGCATCCCTTGGACCTTCTTATTGACGATGAAACACAGAAATTGCATCCGAGTTTAATACAAAAGGCAAAATGCCGACTTAAGTACAAGAGGACTGAAACTCTAACTTTCTATGATTTGAACCTCTGCTGTGAGTCCACTTTTAGTTTCCGATGCTTCACTTCAGGTTTACTGTATATCTTGGACCTTCTTATTGACGATGAAACACAGAAATTGCATCCGAATGAAATACAAAGGGCACAATGCCGACTTAACTACAAGAGGACTGATACTCCAACTTTCTATGATTTGAACCCCTGCTGTGAGTCCAGTATTAGTTTCCGATGCATCACTTCAGGTTTACTGTATCCCTTGGACCTTCTAATTGACGATGAAACACAGAAATTGCATCCGAATTGAATAAAAAAGGCACAATGCCGACTTAAGTACAAGAGGTCTGATACTCTAATTTTCTATGATTTGAACCCCTCCTGTGAGTCCAGTTTTAGATTACGATGCTGAACTTCAGGTTTACTGTATCCCTTGGACCTTCTTATTGACGATGAAACACAGGTATTGCATCCGAATTTAATAAAAAAGGCACAATGCCGACTTCAGCACAAGAGGACTGATACTCTAACTTTCTATGATTTGAATCCCTCCTGTGAGTCCAGTTTTAGTTTCCGATGCCACACATCAGGTTTACTGTATCCCTTGGACCTTCTAATTGACGATGAAACACAGAAATTGCATCCGAATTGAATAAAAAAGGCACAATGCCGGCTTAAGTACAAGAGGTCTGATACTCTAATTTTCTATGATTTGAACCCCTCCTGTGAGTCCAGTTTTAGATTCCGATGCTTAACTTCAGGTTTACTGTAACCCTTGGACCTTCTTATTGACGATGAAACACAGAAATTGCATCCGAATTTAATACAAATGGCACAATGCCGACTTAAGTACAAGAGGACTGAAACTCTAACTTCCTATGATTTGAACCTCAGCTGTGAGTCCAGTTTTAGTTTCCGATGCTTCACTTCAGGTTTACTGTATACCTTGAACTTTCTTATGGACGATGAAACACAGAAATTGCATCCGAATTTAATACAAAAGGTACAATGCCGACTTAAGTACAAGAGGAATGAAACTCTAACTTTCTATGATTTGAACCTCTGCTGTGAGTCCAGTTTTAGTTACCGATGCTTCACTTCAGGTTTACTGTATCCCTTGGACCTTCTTATTGACGACGAAACACAGAAATTTCATCCGAATTTAATGCAAAAGGCACAATGCCGACTTAAGTACAAGAGGACTGAAACTCTAACTTTCTATGATTTGAACCTCTGTTGTGAGTCCACTTTTAGTTTCCGATGCTTCACTTCAGGTTTACTGTATCCCTTGGACCTTCTTATTGACGATGAAACACAGAAATTGCATCCGAATTTAATACAAAAGGCACAATGCCGACTTAAGTACAAGAGGACTGAAACTCAAACATTCTATGATTTGAACCTCTGCTGTGAGTCCACTTTTAGTTTCCGATGCTTCACTTCAGGTTTACTGTATCCCTTGGGCCTTCTTATTGACGATGAAACACAGAAATTGCATCCGAATTAAATACAAAAGGCACAATGCCGACTTAAGTTCAAGAGGACTGATACTCCAACTTTCTATGATTTGAACCTCTGCTGTGAGTCCAGTTTTAGTTTCCGATGCATCACTTCAGGTTTACTGTATCCCTTGGACCTTCTAATTGACGATCAAACACAGAAATTGCATCCGAATTGAATAAAAAAGGCACAATGCCGACTTAAGTACAAGAGGTCTGATACTCTAACTTTCTATGATTTGAACCCCTCCTGTGAGTCCAGTTATAGATTCCGATGCTTAACTTCAGGTTTACTGAATCCCTTGGACCTTCTTATTGACGATGAAACACAGAAATTGCATCCGAATTTAATACAAATGGCACAATGCCGACTTAAGTACAAGAGGACTGAAACTCTAACTTCCTATGATTTGAACCTCAGCTGTGAGTCCAGTTTTAGTTTCCGATGCTTCTCTTCAGGTTTACTGTATCCCTTGAACTTTCTTATGGACGATGAAACACAGAAATTGCATCCGAATTTAATACAAAAGGCACAATGCCGACTTAAGTACAAGAGGACTGAAACTCAAACATTCTATGATTTGAACCTCTGCTGTGAGTCCACTTTTAGTCTCCGATGCTTCACTTCAGGTTTACTGTATCCCTTGGACCTTCTTATTGACGATGAAACACAGAAATTGCATCCGAATTAAATACAAAAGGCACAATGCCGACTTAAGTACAAGAGGACTGATACTCCAACTTTCTAGGATTTGAACCTCTGCTGTGAGTCCAGTTTTAGTTTCCGATGCTTCACTTCAGGTTTACTGTATCCCTTGGACATTCTAATTGACGATGAAACACAGAAATTGCATCCGAATTGAATAAAAAGGCACAATGCCTACTTAAGAACAAGAGGTCTGATACTCTAATTTTTTATGATTTGAACCCCTCCTGTGAGTCCAGTTATAGATTCCGATGCTTAACTTCAGGTTTACTGAATCCCTTGGACCTTCTTATTGACGATGAAACACGGAAATTGATTCCGAATTTAATACAAAAGGCACAATGACGACTTAAGTACAAGAGGACTGATTAACTTTCTATGATTTGAACCTCTCCTCTGAGTCCAGTTTTAGATTCCGATGCATCACTTCCGGTTTACTGTATCCCTTGGACCCCCTTATTGACGATGAAACACAGAAATTGCATCCGAATTTAATACAAAAGGCACAATGCCGACTTAACTACAATGGGACTGAAACTCTAACTTTCTATGATTTGAACCTCTCCTGTGAGTCCAGTTTTAGTTTCCGATGCTTCACCTCAGGTTTACTGTATCACTTGGACCTTCTTATTGACGATGAAACACAGAAATTTGCGTCCGAATTTAATACAAAAAAATTCACAATGCCGACTAAAGTACTAGAGAACTGATACTCTAACTATCGACGATTTGAACCTCTGCTGTGAGACCAGTTTTAGTTACGGATGCTTCACTTCAGGTTTACTGTATCCCTTGGAGCTTCTTATTGGCGATGAAACATAGAAATTTCATCCGAATTTAATGCAAAAGGCACAATGCCGACTTAAGTACAAGAGGACTGAAACTCTAACTTTCTATGATTTGAACCTCTGCTGTGAGTCCACTTTTAGTTTCCAATGGTTCACTTCAGGTTTACTGTATCCCTTGAACTTTCTTATGGACGATGAAACACAGAAATTGCATCCGAATTTAATACAAAAGGCACAATGCCGACTAAAGTACTAGAGGACTGATACTCTAACTTTCTATGATTTGAACCTCTGCTGTGAGTCCAGTTTTAGTTACCGATGCTTCACTTCAGGTTTACTGTATCCCTTGGACCTTCTTATTGACGATGAAACACAGAAATTTCATCCGAATCTAATGCAAAAGGCACAATGCCGACTTAAGTACAAGAGGACTGAAACTCTAACTTTCTATGATTTGAACCTCTGCTGTGAGTCCACTTTTAGTTTCTGATGCTTCACTTCAGGTTTACTGTATATCTTGGACCTTCTTATTGACGATGAAACACTGAAATTGCATCCGAATGAAATACAAAGGGCACAATGCCGACTTAAGTACAAGAGGACTGATACTCCAACTTTCTATGATTTGAACCTCTGCTGTGAGTCCAGTTTTAGTTTCCGATGCATCACTTCAGGTTTACCGTATCCCTTGGACCTTCTAATTGACGATGAAACACAGAAATTGCATCCGAATTGAATAAAAAAGGCACAATGCCGACTTAAGTACAAGACGTCTGATACTCTAATTTTCTATGATTTGAACCCCTCCTGTGAGTCCAGTTTGAGATTACGATGCTGAACTTCAGGTTTACTGTATCCCTTGGACCTTCTTATTGACGATGAAACACAGATATTGCATCCGAATTTAATAAAAAAGGCACAATGCCGACTTCAGTACAAGAGGACTGATACTCTAACTTTCTATGATTTGAATCCCTCCTGTGAGTCCAGTTTTAGTTTCCGATGCCACACATCAGGTTTACTGTATCCCTTGGACCTTCTTATTGACGATGAAACACAGAAATGGCATCCGAATTTAATAAAAAAGGTACAATGCCGACTTAAGTAAAAGAGGACTGATACTCTAACTTTCTATGATTTGAACCCCTTCTGTAAGTCCAGTTTTAGATTCCGATGCTTAACTTCAGGTTTACTGTATCCCTTGGACCTTCTTATTGACGATGAAACACAGAATTTGCATCCGAATTTAATACAAAAGTCACAATGCCGACTTAAGTACAAGAGGAATGATACTCTAACTTTCTATGATTTGAACCTCTCCTGTGAGCCCAGTTTTAGATTCCGATGCTTCACTTCGGGTTTACTGCATCCCTTGGACCCTCTTATTGACGATGAAACACAGATATTGCATCCGAAATTAATACAAAAGGCACAATGTCGACTTAAGTACAAGAGGACTGAAAGTCAAACTTTCTATGATTTGAACCTTTGCTGTGAGTCCAGTTTTAGTTTCTGATGCTTCACTTCAGGTTTACTGTATCCTTTGGACCTTCTTATTGACGATGAAACACAGAAATTGCATCCGAATTTAATAAAAAATGCACAATGACGACTTAAGTACAAGAGGACTGTAACTCTAAATTTCTATGATTTGAACCTCTGCTGTGAGTCCAGTTTTAGTTTCCGATGCTTCACTTCAGGTTTGCTGTATCCCTTGGACCTTCTTATTGACGATGAAACACAGAAATTGCATCCGAATTTAATAAAAAAGGCACAATGCCAACTTAAGTACAAGTGGACTGATACTCTAACTTTCTACGATTTGAACCCCTCCTGTGAGTCCAGTTTTGGATTCCGATGCTTAACTTTAGGTTAACTGTATCCCTTGGACCTTCTTATTGACGATGAAACACAGAAATTGCATCGGAATTTAATACAAAAGGCACAATGCCGATTTAAGTACAAGAGGACTGATACTCTAACTTTCTATGATTTGAACCCCTCCTTTCGGTCCAGTTTTAGATTACGATGCTTAACTTCAGGTTTACTGTATCCCTTGGACCTTCTTATTGACGATGAAACACAGATATTGCATCCGAATTTAGTAAAAAAGGCACAATGCCGACTTAAGTACAAGAGGACTGATACTCTAACTTTCTATGATTTAAACCCCTCCTGTGAGTCCAGTTTTAGTTTCCGATGCCACACATCAGGTTTACTGAATCCCTTGGACCTTCTTATTGACGATGAAACACAGAAATTGCATCCGAATTTAATAAAAAAGGCACAATGCCGACTTAAGTACAAGAGGACTGATACTCTAACTTTCTATGATTTAAACCCCTCCTGTGAGTCCAGTTTTAGATTCCGATGCTTAACTTCAGGTTTACTGAATCCCTTGGACCTTCTTTTTGACGATGAAACGCAGAAATTGCATCCGAATTTAATACAAAAGGCACAATGCCGACTTAAGTACAAGAGGACTGATACCCTAACTTTCTATGATTTGAACCTCTCCTCTGAGTCAGTTTTTGATTCCGATGCTTCACTTCGGGTTTACTGTATCCCTTGGACCCCCTTATTGACGATGAAACACAGAAATTGCATCCGATTTTAATACAAAAAGCACAATGCCGACATAAGTAATAGAGGACTGATACTCTAACTTTCTATGATTTGAACCTCACCTGTAAGTCCTGTTTTAGTAACCGATGCTTCACTTCAGGTTTACTGTATCCCATGGACCTTCTTATTGACGATGAAACACAGAAACTGCGTCCGAATTTAATACAAAAGGCACAATGCCGACTTAAGTAATAGAGGACTGATACTCTAACTTTCTATGATTTGAACCTCACCTGTAAGTCCTGTTTTAGTAACCGATGCTTCACTTCAGGTTTACTGTATCCCTCGGACCTTCTTATTGACGATGAAACACAGAAATTGCATCCGAAATTAATAAAAAAGGCACAATGCCGACTTAAGTACAAGAGGACTGATACTCTAACTTTCTATGATTTCAACCACTCCTGTGAGTCCAGTTTTCGATTCAGATGCTTAACTTCAGGTTTACTGTATCCCTTGGACCTTCTTATTGACGATGAAACACAGAAATTGCGTACGAATTTAATAAAAAAGGCACAATGCCGACTGAAGTCCAAGAGGACTGATACTCTAACTTTCTGTGATTTGAACCCCGCCTGTGAGTCCAGTTTTAGATTCCGATGCTTAACTTCAGGTTTACTGTATCCCTTGGACCTTCTCATTGACGATGAAACACAGAAATTGCATCCGAATTTAACACAAAAGGCACAATGCAGACTTAAGTACAAGAGGACTGATACTCTAACTTCCTATGATTTGAACCTCTCCTGTGAGTCCAGTTTTAGATTCCGATGCTTCACTTCAGGTTTACTGTATCCCTTGGACCCTGTTATTGACGATGAAACACAGAAATTGCATCCGAATTTAATACAAAAGGCACAGTGCCGACTTAAGTACAAGATGACAGACACGCAAACTTTCTACCATTTGAACCACTCCTGTGAGTCCAGTTTTAGATTCCGATGCTTCACTACAGGTTTACTGTATCCCTTGGACCCTCTTATTGACGATGAAACACAGAAATCGCATCCGAATTTAATACAAAAGGCACAATGCCGACTTACGTACAAGAGGACTGAAACTCTAACTTTCTATGATTTGAACCTCTGCTGTAAGTCCAGTTTTAGTTTCCGATCCTTCACTTCAGGTTTACTGTATCCCTTGGACCCTCTTATTGACGATGAAACACAGAAATTGCATCCAAATATAATAAAAAAGGCACAATGACGACTTTAGTACAAGAGGACTGAAACTTTAACTTTCTATGATTTGAACCTCTGCTGTGAGTCCAGTCTTAGTTTCCGATGCTTCACTTCAGGTTTACTGTATCCCTTGAACTTTCTTATTGACGATGAAACACAGAAATTGCATCCGAATTTAATACAAAAGACACAATGCCGACTTACGTACAAGAGGACTGAAACTCTAACTTTCTATGATTTGAACCTCTGCTGTAAGTCCAGTTTTAGTTTCCGATGCTTCACTTAAGGCTTACTGTATCCCTTGGACCTTCTTATTGACGATGAAACACAGAAATTGCATCCGAATTTAATAAAAAAGGCACAATGACGACTTAAGTACAAGAGGACTGAAACTCTAACTTTCTACGATTTGAACCTCTGCTGTGAGTCCAGTTTTAGTTTCCGATGCTTCACTTAAGGTTTACTGTATCCTAGGACCTTCTTATTGGCGATGAAACACAGAAAATGCATCCGAATTTAATACAAAAGGCACAATGCCGACTTACGTACAAGAGGACTGAAACTCTAACTATCTATGATTTGAACCTCTGCTGTGAGTCCACTTTTAGTTTCCGATGCTTAACTTCAGGTTTACTGTATCCCTTGGACATTCTTATTGACGATGAAACACAGAAATTGCATCCGAATTTAATACAAAAGGCACAATGCCGACTTAAGTACTAGAGGACTGAAACTCTAACTTTCTATGATTTGAACCTCTGCTGTGAGTCCAGTTTTAGTTTCCGATGCTTCACTTCATGTTTACTGTATCCCTTGAACTTTCTTATTGACGATGAAACACAGAAATTGCATCCGAATTTAATACAAAAGGCACAATGCCGATTAAAGTACTAGAGGACTGATACTCTAATTTTCTATGATTTGAACCTCTGCTGTGAGTCCAGTTTTTGTTTCCGATGCTTCACTTCAGCTTTACTGTATCCCTTGGACCTTCTTATTGACGATGAAACACAGATATTGCATCCGAATTTAGTAAAAAAGGCACAATGCCGACTTAAGTACAAGAGGACTGATACTCTAACTTTCTATGATTTAAACCCCTCCTGTGAGTCCAGTTTTAGTTTCCGATGCCACACATCAGGTTTACTGAATCCCTTGGACCTTCTTATTGACGATGAAACACAGAAATTGCATCCGAATTTAATAAAAAAGGCACAATGCCGACTTAAGTACAAGAGGACTGATACTCTAACTTTCTATGATTTAAACCCCTCCTGTGAGTCCAGTTTTAGATTCCGATGCTTAACTTCAGGTTTACTGAATCCCTTGGACCTTCTTATTGACGATGAAACGCAGAAATTGCATCCGAATTTAATACAAAAGGCACAATGCCGACTTAAGTACAAGAGGACTGATACCCTAACTTTCTATGATTTGAACCTCTCCTCTGAGTCAGTTTTTGATTCCGATGCTTCACTTCGGGTTTACTGTATCCCTTGGACCCCCTTATTGACGATGAAACACAGAAATTGCATCCGATTTTAATACAAAAAGCACAATGCCGACTTAAGTAATAGAGGACTGATACTCTAACTTTCTATGATTTGAACCTCACCTGTAAGTCCTGTTTTAGTAACCGATGCTTCACTTCAGGTTTACTGTATCCCATGGACCTTCTTATTGACGATGAAACACAGAAACTGCGTCCGAATTTAATACAAAAGGCACAATGCCGACTTAAGTAATAGAGGACTGATACTCTAACTTTCTATGATTTGAACCTCACCTGTAAGTCCTGTTTTAGTAACCGATGCTTCACTTCAGGTTTACTGTATCCCTCGGACCTTCTTATTGACGATGAAACACAGAAATTGCATCCGAAATTAATAAAAAAGGCACAATGCCGACTTAAGTACAAGAGGACTGATACTCTAACTTTCTATGATTTCAACCACTCCTGTGAGTCCAGTTTTCGATTCAGATGCTTAACTTCAGGTTTACTGTATCCCTTGGACCTTCTTATTGACGATGAAACACAGAAATTGCGTACGAATTTAATAAAAAAGGCACAATGCCGACTGAAGTCCAAGAGGACTGATACTCTAACTTTCTGTGATTTGAACCCCGCCTGTGAGTCCAGTTTTAGATTCCGATGCTTAACTTCAGGTTTACTGTATCCCTTGGACCTTCTCATTGACGATGAAACACAGAAATTGCATCCGAATTTAACACAAAAGGCACAATGCAGACTTAAGTACAAGAGGACTGATACTCTAACTTCCTATGATTTGAACCTCTCCTGTGAGTCCAGTTTTAGATTCCGATGCTTCACTTCAGGTTTACTGTATCCCTTGGACCCTGTTATTGACGATGAAACACAGAAATTGCATCCGAATTTAATACAAAAGGCACAGTGCCGACTTAAGTACAAGATGACAGACACGCAAACTTTCTACCATTTGAACCACTCCTGTGAGTCCAGTTTTAGATTCCGATGCTTCACTACAGGTTTACTGTATCCCTTGGACCCTCTTATTGACGATGAAACACAGAAATCGCATCCGAATTTAATACAAAAGGCACAATGCCGACTTACGTACAAGAGGACTGAAACTCTAACTTTCTATGATTTGAACCTCTGCTGTAAGTCCAGTTTTAGTTTCCGATCCTTCACTTCAGGTTTACTGTATCCCTTGGACCCTCTTATTGACGATGAAACACAGAAATTGCATCCAAATATAATAAAAAAGGCACAATGACGACTTTAGTACAAGAGGACTGAAACTTTAACTTTCTATGATTTGAACCTCTGCTGTGAGTCCAGTCTTAGTTTCCGATGCTTCACTTCAGGTTTACTGTATCCCTTGAACTTTCTTATTGACGATGAAACACAGAAATTGCATCCGAATTTAATACAAAAGACACAATGCCGACTTACGTACAAGAGGACTGAAACTCTAACTTTCTATGATTTGAACCTCTGCTGTAAGTCCAGTTTTAGTTTCCGATGCTTCACTTAAGGCTTACTGTATCCCTTGGACCTTCTTATTGACGATGAAACACAGAAATTGCATCCGAATTTAATAAAAAAGGCACAATGACGACTTAGTACAAGAGGACTGAAACTCTAACTTTCTATGATTTGAACCTCTGCTGTGAGTCCAGTTTTAGTTTCCGATGCTTCACTTAAGGTTTACTGTATCCTAGGACCTTCTTATTGGCGATGAAACACAGAAAATGCATCCGAATTTAATACAAAAGGCACAATGCCGACTTTCGTACAAGAGGACTGAAACTCTAACTTTCTATGATTTGAACCTCTGCTGTGAGTCCACTTTTAGTTTCCGATGCTTAACTTCAGGTTTACTGTATCCCTTGGACATTCTTATTGACGATGAAACACAGAAATTGCATCCGAATTCAATACAAAAGGCACAATGCCGACTTAAGTACTAGAGGACTGAAACTCTAACTTTCTATGATTTGAACCTCTGCTGTGAGTCCAGTTTTAGTTTCCGATGCTTCACTTCATGTTTACTGTATCCCTTGAACTTTCTTATTGACGATGAAACACAGAAATTGCATCCGAATTTAATACAAAAGGCACAATGCCGATTAAAGTACTAGAGGACTGATACTCTAATTTTCTATGATTTGAACCTCTGCTGTGAGTCCAGTTTTTGTTTCCGATGCTTCACTTCAGCTTTACTGTATCCCTTGGACCTTCTTATTGACGATGAAACACAGAAATTGCATCCGAATTTAATACAAAAGGCACAATGCCGACTTAAGTACAAGAGGACTGAAACTCTAACTTTCAATGATTTGAACCTCTGCTGTGAGTCCACTTTTAGTTTCTGATGCTTCACTTCAGGTTAACTGTATCCCTTGGACCTTCTTGTTGACGATGAAACACAGAAATTGCATCCGAATTAAATAAAAAAGGCACAATGCCGATTTAAGTACAAGAGGACTGATACTCTAACTTTCTATGATTTGAACCTCTGCTGTGGGTCCAGTTTTAGTTTCCGATGCATCACTTCAGATTTACTGTATCCCTTGGACCTTCTAATTGACGATGAAACACAGTAATTGCGTCCGAATTTAATACAAAAGGCACAATGCCGACTTATGTAAAAGGCGACTGATACTCTAACTTTCTAAGATTTGAACCACTCCTGTGAGTCCAGTTTTAGATTCTGATGCTTCACTTCAGGTTTACTGTATCCCTTGGACCTTCTTATTGACGATGAAACACAGAAATTGCATCCGAATTTAATAAAAAAGGCACAATGCCGACTTAAGTACAAGAGGACTGATACTCTAACTTTCTATGATTTGAACCCCTCCTGTGAGTCCAGTTTTAGATTCCGATGCTTAACTTCAGGTTTACTGAATCCCTTGGACCTTCTTATTGACGATGTACACAGAAATTGCGTACGAATTTAATACAAAAGGCACAATGCCGACTTAAGTACAAGAGGACTGATACTCTAACTTTCTATGATTTGAACCTCTCCTGTGAGTCCAGTTTTAGATTCCGATGCTTCACTTCGGGTTTACTGTATCCCTTGGACCCCCTTATTGACGATGAAACACAGAAATTGCATCCGAATTTAATACAAAAGGCACAATGCCGACTTAAGTACAATGGGACTGAAACTCTAACTTTCTATGATTTGAACCTCTGCTGTGAGTCCAGTTTTAGTTTCCGATGCTTCACCTCAGGTTTACTGTATCCCTTTGATCTTCTTATTGACGATGAACCACAGAAATTTTCATCCGATTTTAATACAAAAGGCACAATGCCGACTTAAGTACAAGAGGACTGATACTCTAACTTTCTATGATTTGAACCTCTGCTGTGAGTCCAGTTTTAGTTTCCGATGCTTCACTTCAGGTTTACTGTATCCCTTGGACCTTCTTATTGACGATGAAACACAGAAATTGCAACCGAATTTAATATAAAAGGCACAATGCCGACTTAAGTACAAGAGGACTGATACTCTGACTTTCTATGATTTGAAACCCTCCTGTGAGTCCAGTTTTAGATTCCGATGCTTAACCTCTGGTTTACTGTATCCCTTGGACCTTGTCATTGACGATGAAACACAGAAATTGCATCCGAATTTAATACAAAAGGCAAAATGCCGGCTTCAGTACAAGAGGACTGATACACTAACTTCCTATGATTTGAACCTCTCCTGTGAGTCCAGTTTTAGATTCCGATGCTTCACTTCAGGTTTACTGTATCCCTTGGACCCTCTTATTGACGATGAAACACACAAATTGCATCCGAATTTAATACAAAAGGCAAAATGCCGACTTAAGTACAAGATGACATACACGCAAACTTTCTATGATTTGAACCTCTCCTGTGAGTCCAGTTTTAGATTCCGATGCTTCACTTCAGGTTTACTGTATCCCTTGGACCATCTTATTGACGATGAAACACAGAAATTGCATCCGAATTTAATACAAAAGGCACAATGCCGGCTTAAGTACAAGAGGACTGAAACTCTAACTTTCTATGATTTGAACCTCTCCTGTGAGTCCAGTTTTAGTTTCCGATGCTTCACTTCAGGTTTACTGTATCCCTTGGACCTTCGTATTGACGATGAAACACAGAAATTGCATCCGAATATAATACAAAAGGCACAATGCTGACTTAAGTACAAGAGGACTGACACTCTAACTTTCTATGATTTGAACCTCTCCTGTGACTCCAGTTTTAGATTCCGATGCTTCACTTCAGGTGTACTGCATACCATGGACCATCTTATTGACGATGAAACACAGAAATTTCATCCGAATTTAATACAAATGCACAATGCCGACTTAAGTACAAGAGGACTGACACTCTAACTTTCTATGATTTAAAACTCTCCTGTGAGTCCAGGTTTAGTTTCCGATGCTTCACTTCAGGTTTACTGTATACCTTGAACCTTCTTATTGACGATGAAACAAAGAAATTGACCCGAATATAATACAAAAGGCACAATGCCGACTTATGTACTAGAGGACTGACACTCTTTCTTTCTATGATATGAACCTCTCCTGTGAATCCAGTTTTATATTCCGATGCTTCACTTCAGGTATACTGTATCCCTTGGACCTTCTCATTGATGATGAAGCACAGAAATTGCATCCGAATTTAATACAAAAGGCTCAATGCCGACTTATGTACAAGAGGACTGACACTCTAACTTTCTACAATTTGAACCTCTCCTGTGAGTCCAGTTTTCGATTCCGATGCTTCACTTCAGGTTTACTGTATCCCTTGGACCCTCTTATTGACGATGAAACACAGAAATTGCATCCGAATTTAATACAAAAGGCACAAATCCGACTTAAGTACTAGAGGACTGAAACTCTAACTTCCTATGATTTGAACCTCAGCTGTGAGTCCAGTTTTAGTTTCCGATGCTTCTCTTCAGGTTTACTGTATCCCTTGAACTTTCTTATGGACGATGAAACACAGAAATTGCATCCGAATTTAATACAAAAGGCACAATGCCGACTTAAGTACAAGAGGACTGAAACTCAAACATTCTATGATATGAACCTCTGCTGTGAGTCCACTTTTAGTTTCCGATGCTTCACTTCAGGTTTACTGTATCCCTTGGAACTTCTTATTGACGATGAAACACAGAAATTGCATCCGAATTAAATACAAAAGGCACAATGCAGACTTAAGTACAAGAGGACTGATACTCCAACTTTCTATGATTTGAACCTCTGCTGTGAGCCCAGTTTTAGTTTCCGATGCATCACTTCAGGTTTACTGTATCCCTTGGACCTTCTAAATGACGATGAAACACAGAAATTGCATCCGAATTGAATAAAAAGGCACAATGCCTACTTAAGAACAAGAGGTCTGATACTCTAATTTTCTATGATTTGAACCCCTCCTGTGAGTCCAGTTATAGATTCCGATGCTTAACTTCAGGCTTACTGAATCCCTTGGACCTTCTTATTGACGATGAAACACAGAAATTGCATCCGAATTTAATACAAAAGGCACAATGACGACTTAAGTACAAGAGGACTGATACTCTAACTTTCTATGGTTTGAACCTCTCCTGTGAGTCCAGTTTTAGATTCCGATGCTTCACTTCCGGTTTACTGTATCCCTTGGACCCCCTTATTGACGATGAAATACAGAAATTGCATCCGAATTTAATACAAAAGGCACAATGCCGACTTAAGTACAATGGGACTGAAACTCTAACTCTCTATGATTTGAACCTCTGCTGTGAGTCCAGTTTTAGTTTCCGATGCTTCACCTCAGATTTACTGTATCACTTGGACCTTCTTATTGACGATGAAACACAGAAATTTGCATCCGAATTTAATACAAAAAAATTCACAATGCCGACTAAAGTACTAGAGGACTGATACTCTAAGTTTCTATGATTTCAACCTCTGCTGTGAGTCCAGTTTTAGTTACCGATGCTTCACTTCAGGTTTACTGTATCCCTTGGACCTTCTTATTGACGATGAAACACAGAAATTTCATCCGAATTTAATGCAAAAGGCACAATGCCGACTTAAGTACAAGAGGACTGAAACTCTAACTTTCTATGATTTGAACCTCTGCTGTGAGTCCACTTTTAGTTTCCGATGCTTCACTTCAGGTTTACTGTATCCCTTGGACCTTCTTATTGACGATGAAACACAGAAATTGCGTCCGAGTTTAATACAAAAGGCAAAATGCCGACTTAAGTACAAGAGGACTGAAACTCTAACTTTCTATGATTTGAACCTCTGCTGTGAGTCCACATTTAGTTTCCGATGCTTCACTTCAAGTTTACTGTATATCTTGGACCTTCTTATTGACGATGAAACACAGAAATTGCATCCGAATGAAATACAAAGGGCACA
>NW_025726226.1:0-109239 GCF_021461395.2 Schistocerca americana | reverse complement strand
TAGTTAATTGTAACGTTCAGGGCCTCCTAATGACGATGGAACACTCAAATTGCGTCGAGATTCAATACATCGGCCTCCAGCCGACTTGTCTCCAAGGGTCTATTGCTGCCTCGGGCACCTTATGGTCGTTCTCCTGTGAGTTTAGATTATCGAATCCGACGCAAAAATGATAGTTAATTGTAACGTTCTGGGCCTTCTAATGACGATGGGACACTCAAATTGCGTCGAGATTCAATACATCGTCCTCCAGTCGACTTGTCACCAAGGCGATATTGCTGTCTCGGGCACAATATGATCCTTCTCCCTGTGAGTCTAGATTTTCGAATCCGACGCAAAGATGATAGTGAATTGTAACGTTCAGCGCCTCCTAATGACGATAGAAGACTCAAATTGCGTCGCGATCCAATACATCGTCCTCCAGCCGACTTGTCTCCAACTGTGTATTGCTGCCTCGGGCACCTTATGGTCGTTCTCCTGTGAGTCTAGATTTTCGAATCCGACGCAAAAATGATAGTTAATTGTAACGTTCAGGGCCTTGTAATGACGATGGAACACTCAAATTGCGTCGAGATACAATACATCGGCCTCCAGCCGACTTGTCTCCAAGGGCCTATTGCTGCCTCGGGCACCTTATGGTCGTTCTCCTGTGAGTTTAGATTATCGAATCCGACGCAAAAATGATAGTTAATTATAACGTTCAGGGCCTCCTAATGCCGATGGAACACTCAAATTGCGTCGCGATCCAATACATCGTCCTCCAGCCGACTTTTCTCCAAGGGTCTATTGCTGCCTCGGGCACCTTATGGTCGTTCTCCTGTGAGTTTAGATTATCGAATCCGACGGAAAAATGATAGTTAATTGTAACGTTCAGGGCCTTCTAATGACGATGGGACACTCAAATTGCGTCGAGATTCAATACATCGTCCTCCAGCCGACTTGTCTCCAAGGGGATATTGCTGTCTCGGGCACAATATGATCCTTCTCCTGTGAGTCTAGATTTTCGAATCCGACGCAAAAATGATAGTGAATTGTATTGTTCAGCGCCTCCTAATGACGATAGAAGACTCAAATTGCGTCGCGATCCAATACATCGTCCTCCAGCCGACTTGTCTCCAAGGGTCTATTGCTGCCTCGGGCACCTTATGGTCGTTCTCCTGTGAGTCTAGATTATCGAATCCGACGCAAAAATGATAGTTAATTGTAACGTTCAGGGCCTTCTAATGCCGATGGAACACTCAAATTGCGTCGAGATTCAATACATCGGCCTCCAGCCGACTTGTCTCCAAGGGTCTATTGCTGCCTCGGGCACCTTATGGTCGTTCTCCTGTGAGTTTAGATTATCGAATCCGACGCAAAAATGATAGTTAATTATAACGTTCAGGGCCTCCTAATGCCGATGGAACACTCAAATTGCGTCGAGATTCAATACATCGGCCTCCAGCCGACTTGTCTCCAAGGGTCTATTGCTGCCTCGGACACCTTATGGTCGTTCTCCTGTGAGTCTAGATTTTCGAACCCGACGCTAAAATGATAGTTAATTGTAACGTTCAGGGCCTCCTAATGACGATAGAAGACTCAAATTGCGTCGCGATCCAATACATCGTCCTCCAGCCGACTTGTCTCCAAGGGTCTATTGCTGCCTCGGGCACCTTATGGTCGTTCTCCTGTGAGTTTAGATTATCGAATCCGACGCAAAAATGATAGTTAATTGTAACGTTCAGGGCCTTCTAATGACGATGGGACACTCAAATTGCGTCGAGATTCAATACATCGTCCTCCAGCCGACTTGTCTCCAAGGGTCTATTGCTGCCTCGGGCACCTTATGGTCGTTCTCCTGTGAGTTTAGATTATCGAATCCGACGCAAAAATGATCGTTAATTATAACGTTCAGGGCCTCCTAATGCCGATGGAACACTCAAATTGCGTCGAGATTCAATACATCGGCCTCCAGCCGACTTGTCTCCAAGGGTCTATTGCTGCCTCGGGCACCTTATGGTCGTTCTCCTGTGAGTCTAGATTTTCGAATCCGACGCAAAAATGATAGTTAATTGTAACGTTCAGGGCCTTCTAATCACGATGGAACACTCAAATTGCGTCGAGATTCAATACATCGTCCTCCAGCCGACTTGTCTCCAAGGGGATATCGCTGCCTCGGGCACCACATGGTCCTTCTCCTGTGAGTCTAGATTTTCGAATCCGACGCAAAAATGATAGTGAATTGTAACGTTCAGCGCCTCCTAATGACGATAGAAGACTCAAATTGCGTCGCGATCCAATACATCGTCCTCCAGCAGACTTGTCTCCAAGGGTCTATTGCTGCCTCGGGCACCTTATGGTCGTTCTCCTGTGAGTCTAGATTATAGAATCCGACGCAAAAATGATAGTTAATTGTAACGTTCAGGGCCTTGTAATGACGATGGAACACTCAAATTGCGTCGAGATTCAATACATCGGCCTCCAGCCGACTTGTCTCCAAGGGGATATTGCTCTCTCGGGCACATAATGATCCTTCTCCTGTGAGTCTACATTTTCGAATCCGACGCAAAAATGATAGTTAATTGTAACGTTCAGGGCCTTGTAATGACGATGGAACACTCAAATTGCGTCGAGATTCAATACATCGGCCTCCAGCCGACTTGTCTCCAAGGGGATATTGCCGTCTCGGGCACAATATGATCCTTCTCCTGTGAGTCTAGATTTTCGAATCCGACGCAAAAATGATAGTGAATTGTAACGTTCAGCGCCTCCTAATGACGATAGAAGACTCAAATTGCGTCGCGATCCAATACATCGTCCTCCAGCCGACTTGTCTCCAAGGATCTAATGCTGCCTCGGGCACTTTATGGTCGTTCTCTTGTAATTCTAGATTTTCGAATCCGACGCAAAAATGATAGTTAATTGTAACGTTCAGGGCCACCTAATGACGATGGAACTCTCAAATTGCGTCGAGATTCAATACATCGTCCTCCAGCCGACTTGTCTCCAAGGGTCTATTGCTGCCTCGGGCACCTTAAGGTCGTTCTCCTGTGAGTCTAGATTTTCGAATCCGACGCAAAATTGATAGTTAATTGTAACGTTCAGGGCTTTCTAATGACAATGGAACACTCAAATTGCGTCGAGATTCAATACATCGTCCTCCAGCCGACTTGTCTCCAAGGGTCTATTGCTGCCTTGGGCACCTTATGATCGTTCTCCTGTGAGTTTAGATTATCGAATCCGACGCCAAAATGATCGTTAATTATAACGTTCAGGGCCTCCTAATGACGATAGAAGACTCAAATTGCGTCGCGATCCAATACATCGTCCTCCAGCCGACTTGTCTCCAAGGGTCTATTGCTGCCTCGGGCACCTTATGGTCGTTCTCCTGTGAGTTTAGATTATCGAATCCGACGCAAAAATGATAGTTAATTGTAACGTTCAGGGCCTCCTAATGACGATAGAAGACTCAAATTGCGTCGCGATCCAATACATCGTCCTCCAGCCGACTTGTCTCCAAGGGTCTATTCCTGCCTCGGGCACCTTATGGTCGTTCTCCTGTGAGTTTAGATTATCGAATCCGACGCTAAAATGATAGTTAATTGTAACGTTCAGGGCCTCCTAATGACGATAGAAGACTCAAATTGCGTCGCGATCCAATACATCGTCCTCCAGCCGACTTGTCTCCAAGGGTCTATTGCTGCCTCGGGCACCTTATGGTCGTTCTCCTGTGAGTTTAGATTATCGAATCCGACGCAAAAATGATAGTTAATTATAACGTTCAGGGCCTTCTAATGCCGATGGAACACTCAAATTGCGTCGAGATTCAATACATCGGCTTCCACCCGACTTGTCTCCAAGGGTCTATTGCTGCCTCGGGCACCTTATGGTCGTTGTCCTGTGAGTCTAGATTTTCGAATCCGACGCAAAAATGATAGTTAATTGTAACGTTCAGGGCCTTCTAATGACGATGGAACACTCAAATTGCGTCGAGATTCAATACATCGGCCTCCAGCCGACTTGTCTCCAAGGGTCTATTGCTGCCTCGGGCACCTTATGGTCGTTCTCCTGTGAGTTTAGATTATCGAATCCGACGCAAAAATGATAGTTAATTGTAACGTTCAGGGCCTTCTAATGACGATGGGACACTCAAATTGCGTCGAGATTCAATACATCGTCCTCCAGCCGACTTGTCTCCAAGGGTCTATTGCTGCCTCGGGCACCTTATGGTCGTTCTCCTATGAGTTTAGATTATCGAATCCGACGCAAAAATGATAGTTAATTGTAACGTTCAGGGCCTTGTAATGACGATGGAACACTCAAATTGCGTCGAGATTCAATACATCGGCCTCCAGCCGACTTGTCTCCAAGGGTCTATTGCTGCCTCGGGCACCTTATGGTCGTTCTCCTGTGAGTTTAGATTATCGAATCCGACGCAAAAATGATAGTTAATTGTAACGTTCAGGGCCTTCTAATGACGATGGGACACTCAAATTGCGTCGAGATTCAATACATCGTCCTCCAGCCGACTTGTCTCCAAGGGTCTATTGCTGCCTCGGGCACCTTATGGTCGTTCTCCTATGAGTTTAGATTATCGAATCCGACGCAAAAATGATAGTTAATTGTAACGTTCAGGGCCTTGTAATGACGATGGAACACTCAAATTGCGTCGAGATTCAATACATCGGCCTCCAGCCGACTTGTCTCCAAGGGTCTATTGCTGCCTCGGGCACCTTATGGTCGTTCTCCTGTGAGTTTAGATTATCGAATCCGACGCAAAAATGATAGTTAATTGTAACGTTCAGGGCCTCCTAATGCCGATGGAACACTCAAATTGCGTCGAGATTCAATACATCGGCCTCCAGCCGACTTGTCTCCAAGGGTCTATTGCTGCCTCGGGCACCTTATGGTCGTTGTCCTGTGAGTCTAGATTTTCGAATCCGACGCAAAAATGATAGTTAATTGTAACGTTCAGGGCTTTCTAATGACGATGGAACACTCAAATTGCGTCGAGATTCAATACATCGGCCTCCAGCCGACTTGCCTCCAAGGGGATATCGCTGCCTCGGGCACCACATGGTCCTTCTCCTGTGAGTCTAGATTTTCGAATCCGACGCAAAAATGATAGTGAATTGTAACGTTCAGCGCCTCCTAATGACGATAGAAGACTCAAATTGCGTCGCGATCCAATACATCGGCCTCCAGCCGACTTGTCTCCAAGGGTCTATTGCTGCCTCGGGCACCTTATGGTCGTTCTCCTGTGAGTCTAGATTTTCGAATCCGACGCAAAAATGATAGTTAATGATAACGTTCAGGGCCTCCTAATGCCGATGGAACACTCAAATTGCGTCGAGATTCAATACATCGGCCTCCAGCCGACTTGTCTCCAAGGGTCTATTGCTGCCTCGGGCACCTTATGGTCGTTCTCCTGTGAGTCTAGATTTTCGAATCCGACGCAAAAATGATAGTTAATTGTAACGTTCAGGGCCTTCTAATGACGATGGAACACTCAAATTGCGTCGAGATTCAATACATCGACCTCCAGCCTACTTGTCTCCAAGGGGATATCGCTGCCTCGGGCACCACATGGTCCTTCCCCTGTGAGTATAGATTTTCGAATCCGACGCAAAAATGATAGTTAATTGTAACGTTCAGGGCCTCCTAATGCCGATGGAACACTCAAATTGCGTCGAGATTCAATACATCGGCCTCCAGCCGACTTGTCTCCAAGGGTCTATTGCTGCCTCGGGCACCTTATGGTCGTTCTCCTGTGAGTTGATTTTCGAATCCGACGCGAAACTGATAGTTAATTGTAAGGTTCAGGGCCTTGTAATGACGATGGAACACTCATTTTGCGTCGCGATCCAATACATCGTCCTCCAACCGACTTGTCTCCAAGGGTCAATAGCTGCCTCGGGCACCGTATGGTCGTTCCCCTGTGAGTTTAGAGTATCGAATCCGACGCAAAAATGATAGTTAATTGTAAGGTTTAGGGCCTCCTAGTGACGATGGGACACTCAAATTGCGTCGAAATTCAATACATCGTCCTCCAGCCGACTTGTCTCCAAGGGGATATCGCTGCCTCGGGCACCACATGGTCCTTCTCCTGTGAGTCTAGATTTTCGAATCCGACGCAAAAATGATAGTGAATTGTAACGTTCAGCGCCTCCTAATGACGATAGAAGACTCAAATTGCGTCGCGATCCAATACATCGTCCTCCAGCCGACTTGTCTCCAAGGGTCTATTGCTGCCTCGGGCACCTTATGGTCGTTCTCCTGTGAGTCTAGATTTTCGAATCCGACGCAAAAATGCTAGTTAATTATAACGTTCAGGGCCTCCTAATGCCGATGGAACACTCAAATTGCGTCGAGATTCAATACATCGGCCTCCAGCCGACTTGTCTCCAAGGGGATATCGCTGCCTCGGGCACCACATGGTCCTTCTCCTGTGAGTTTAGATTTTCGAATCCGACGCAAAAATGATAGTTAATTGTAACGTTCAGGGCCTTCTAATGACGATGGAACACTCAAATTGCGTCGAGATTCAATACATCGGCCTCCAGCCTACTTGTCTCCAAGGGGATATCGCTGCCTCGGGCACCACATGGTCCTTCTCCTGTGAGTATAGATTTTCGAATCCGACGCAAAAATGATAGTGAATTATAACGTTCAGCGCCTCCTAATGGCGATAGAAGACTCAAATTGTGTCGCGATCCAATACATCGTCCTCCAGCCGACTTGTCTCCAAGGGTCTATTGCCGCCTCGGGCACCTTATGGTCGTTCTCCTGTGAGTTTAGATTATCGAATCCGACGCAAAAATGATAGTTAATTGTAACGTTCAGGGCCTTCTAATGACGATGGGACACTCAAATTGCGTCGAGATTCAATACATCGTCCTCCAGCCGACTTGTCTCCAAGGGGATATTGCTGTCTCGGGCACAATATGATCCTTCTCCTGTGAGTTTAGATTTTCGAATCCGACGCAAAAATGATAGTGAATTGTATCGTTCAGCTCCTCCTAATGACGATAGAAGACTCAAATTGCGTCGCGATCCAATACATCGTCCTCCAGCCGACTTGTCTCCAAGGGTCTATTGCTGCCTCGGGCACCTTATGGTCGTTGTCCTGTGAGTCTAGATTTTCGAACCCGACGCAAAAATGATAGTTAATTGTAACGTTCAGGGCCTTCTAATGCCGATGGAACACTCAAATTACGTCGAGATTCAATACATCGGCCTCCAGCCGACTTGTCTCCAAGGGTCTATTGCTGCCTCGGGCACCTTATGGTCGTTCTCCTGTGAGTCTAGATTTTCGAATCCGACGCAAAAATGATAGTTAATTGTAACGTTCAGGGCCTTCTAATGACGATGGAACACTCAAATTGCGTCGCTATCCAATACATCGTCCTCCAGCCGACTTGTCTCCAAGGGTCTATTGCTGCCTCGGGCACCTTATGGTCGTTGTCCTGTGAGTCTAGATTTTCGAATCCGACGCAAAAATGATAGTGAATTGTAACGTTCAGCGCCTCCTAATGACGATAGAAGACTCAAATTGCGTCGCAATCCAATACATCGTCCTCCAGCCGACTTGTCTCCAAGGGTCTATTGCTGCCTCGGGCACCTTATGGTCGTTCTCCTGTGAGTCTAGATTTTCGAACCCGACGCTAAAATGATAGTTAATTGTAACGTTCAGGGCCTCCTAATGACGATAGAAGACTCAAATTGCGTCGCGATCCAATACATCGTCCTCCAGCCGACTTGTCTCCAAGCAATAGCTGCCTCGGGCACCTTATGGTCGTTCTCCTGTGAGTCTAGATTATCGAATCCGACGCAAAAATGATAGTGAATTGTAACGTTCAGCGCCTCCTAATGACGATAGAAGACTCAAATTGCGTCGAGATTCAATACATCGGCCTCCAGCCGACTTGTCTCCAAGGGTCTATTGCTGCCTCGGGCACCTTATGGTCGTTCTCCTGTGAGTTTAGATTATCGAATCCGACGCAAAAATGATCGTTAATTATAACGTTCAGGGCCTCCTAATGCCGATGGAACACTCAAATTGCGTCGAGATTCAATACATCGGCCTCCAGCCTACTTGTCTCCAAGGGTCTATTGCTGCCTCGGGCACCTTATGGTCGTTGTCCTGTGAGTCTAGATTTTCGAATCCGACGCAAAAATGATAGTGAATTGTAACGTTCAGCGCCTCCTAATGACGATAGAAGACTCAAATTGCGTCGCGATCCAATACATCGTCCTCCAGCTGACTTGTCTCCAAGGGTCTTTTGCTGCCTCGGGCACCTTATGGTCGTTCTCCTGTGAGTCTAGATTTTCGAATCCGACGCAAAAATGATAGTTAATTGTAACGTTCAGGGCCTTGTAATGACGATGGAACACTCAAATTGCGTCGAGATTCAATACATCGGCCTCCAGCCGACTTGTCTCCAAGGGGATATTGCCGTCTCGGGCACAATATGATCCTTCTCCTGTGAGTCTAGATTTTCGAATCCGACGCAAAAATGATAGTGAATTGTAACGTTCAGCGCCTCCTAATGACGATAGAAGACTCAAATTGCGTCGCGATCCAATACATCGTCCTCCAGCCGACTTGTCTCCAAGGGTCTATTGCTGCCTCGGGCACCTTATGGTCGTTCTCCTGTGAGTCTAGATTATCGAATCCGACGCAAAAATGATAGTTAATTGTAACGTTCAGGGCCTTGTAATGACGATGGAACACTCAAATTGCGTCGAGATACAATACATCGTCCTCCAGCCGACTTGTCTCCAAGGATCTAATGCTGCCTCGGGCACTTTATGGTCGTTCTCTTGTAATTCTAGATTTTCGAATCCGACGCAAAAATGATAGTTAATTGTAACGTTCAGGGCCGCCTAATGACGATGGAACTCTCAAATTGCGTCGAGATTCAATACATCGTCCTCCAGCCGACTTGTCTCCAAGGGTCTATTGCTGCCTCGGGCACCTTAAGGTCGTTCTCCTGTGAGTCTAGATTTTCGAATCCGACGCAAAATTGATAGTTAATTGTAACGTTCAGGGCTTTCTAATGACAATGGAACACTCAAATTGCGTCGAGATTCAATACATCGTCCTCCAGCCGACTTGTCTCCAAGGGTCTATTGCTGCCTTGGGCACCTTATGATCGTTCTCCTGTGAGTTTAGATTATCGAATCCGACGCCAAAATGATCGTTAATTATAACGTTCAGGGCCTCCTAATGACGATAGAAGACTCAAATTGCGTCGCGATCCAATACATCGTCCTCCAGCCGATTTGTCTCCAAGGGTCTATTGCTGCCTCGGGCACCTTATGGCCGTTCTCCTGTGAGTTTAGATTATCGAATCCGACGCAAAAATGATAGTTAATTGTAACGTTCAGGGCCTCCTAATGACGATAGAAGACTCAAATTGCGTCGCGATCCAATACATCGTCCTCCAGCCGACTTGTCTCCAAGGGTCTATTGCTGCCTCGGGCACCTTATGGTCGTTCTCCTGTGAGTTTAGATTATCGAATCCGACGCTAAAATGATAGTTAATTGTAACGTTCAGGGCCTCCTAATGACGATAGAAGACTCAAATTGCGTCGCGATCCAATACATCGTCCTCCAGCCGACTTGTCTCCAAGGGTCTATTGCTGCCTCGGGCACCTTATGGTCGTTCTCCTGTGAGTTTAGATTATCGAATCCGACGCAAAAATGATAGTTAATTATAACGTTCAGGGCCTTCTAATGCCGATGGAACACTCAAATTGCGTCGAGATTCAATACATCGGCTTCCACCCGACTTGTCTCCAAGGGTCTATTGCTGCCTCGGGCACCTTATGGTCGTTGTCCTGTGAGTCTAGATTTTCGAATCCGACGCAAAAATGATAGTTAATTGTAACGTTCAGGGCCTTCTAATGACGATGGAACACTCAAATTTGCGTCGAGCTTCAATACATCGGCCTCCAGCCGACTTGTCTCCAAGGGTCTATTGCTGCCTCGGGCACCTTATGGTCGTTCTCCTGTGAGTTTAGATTATCGAATCCGACGCAAAAATGATAGTTAATTGTAACGTTCAGGGCCTTCTAATGACGATGGGACACTCAAATTGCGTCGAGATTCAATACATCGTCCTCCAGCCGACTTGTCTCCAAGGGTCTATTGCTGCCTCGGGCACCTTATGGTCGTTCTCCTATGAGTTTAGATTATCGAATCCGACGCAAAAATGATAGTTAATTGTAACGTTCAGGGCCTTGTAATGACGATGGAACACTCAAATTGCGTCGAGATTCAATACATCGGCCTCCAGCCGACTTGTCTCCAAGGGTCTATTGCTGCCTCGGGCACCTTATGGTCGTTCTCCTGTGAGTTTAGATTATCGAATCCGACGCAAAAATGATAGTTAATTGTAACGTTCAGGGCCTCCTAATGCCGATGGAACACTCAAATTGCGTCGAGATTCAATACATCGGCCTCCAGCCGACTTGTCTCCAAGGGTCTATTGCTGCCTCGGGCACCTTATGGTCGTTGTCCTGTGAGTCTAGATTTTCGAATCCGACGCAAAAATGATAGTTAATTGTAACGTTCAGGGCTTTCTAATGACGATGGAACACTCAAATTGCGTCGAGATTCAATACATCGGCCTCCAGCCGACTTGTCTCCAAGGGGATATCGCTGCCTCGGGCACCACATGGTCCTTCTCCTGTGAGTCTAGATTTTCGAATCCGACGCAAAAATGATAGTGAATTGTAACATTCAGCGCCTCCTAATGACGATAGAAGACTCAAATTGCGTCGCGATCCAATACATCGGCCTCCAGCCGACTTGTCTCCAAGGGTCTATTGCTGCCTCGGGCACCTTATGGTCGTTCTCCTGTGAGTCTAGATTTTCGAATCCGACGCAAAAATGATAGTTAATGATAACGTTCAGGGCCTCCTAATGCCGATGGAACACTCAAATTGCGTCGAGATTCAATACATCGGCCTCCAGCCGACTTGTCTCCAAGGGTCTATTGCTGCCTCGGGCACCTTATGGTCGTTCTCCTGTGAGTCTAGATTTTCGAATCCGACGCAAAAATGATAGTTAATTGTAACGTTCAGGGCCTTCCAATGACGATGGAACACTCAAATTGCGTCGAGATTCAATACATCGACCTCCAGCCTACTTGTCTCCAAGGGGATATCGCTGCCTCGGGCACCACATGGTCCTTCCCCTGTGAGTATAGATTTTCGAATCCGACGCAAAAATGATAGTTAATTGTAACGTTCAGGGCCTCCTAATGCCGATGGAACACTCAAATTGCGTCGAGATTCAATACATCGGCCTCCAGCCGACTTGTCTCCAAGGGTCTATTGCTGCCTCGGGCACCTTATGGTCGTTCTCCTGTGAGTCTAGATTTTCGAATCCGTCGCAAAAATGATAGTGAATTGTAACGTTCAGCGCCTCCTAATGACGATAGAAGACTCAAATTGCGTCGCGATCCAATACATCGTCCTCCAGCCGACTTGTCTCCAAGGGTCTATTGCTGCCTCGGGCACCTTATGGTCGTTCTCCTGTGAGTTGATTTTCGAATCCGACGCGAAACTGATAGTTAATTGTAAGGTTCAGGGCCTTGTAATGACGATGGAACACTCATTTTGCGTCGCGATCCAATACATCGTCCTCCAACCGACTTGTCTCCAAGGGTCAATAGCTGCCTCGGGCACCGTATGGTCGTTCCCCTGTGAGTTTAGATTATCGAATCCGACGCAAAAATGATAGTTAATTGTAAGGTTTAGGGCCTCCTAGTGACGATGGGACACTCAAATTGCGTCGAAATTCAATACATCGTCCTCCAGCCGACTTGTCTCCAAGGGGATATCGCTGCCTCGGGCACCACATGGTCCTTCTCCTGTGAGTCTAGATTTTCGAATCCGACGCAAAAATGATAGTGAATTGTAACGTTCAGCGCCTCCTAATGACGATAGAAGACTCAAATTGCGTCGCGATCCAATACATCGGCCTCCAGCCGACTTGTCTCCAAGGGTCTATTGCTGCCTCGGGCACCTATGGTCGTTCTCCTGTGAGTCTAGATTTTCGAATCCGACGCAAAAATGATAGTTAATGATAACGTTCAGGGCCTCCTAATGCCGATGGAACACTCATTTTGCGTCGCGATCCAATACATCGTCCTCCAACCGACTTGTCTCCAAGGGTCAATAGCTGCCTCGGGCACCGTATGGTCGTTCCCCTGAGAGTTTAGATTATCGAATCCGGACGCAAAAATGATAGTTAATTGTAAGGTTTAGGGCCTCCTAGTGACGATGGGACACTCAAATTGCGTCGAAATTCAATACATCGTCCTCCAGCCGACTTGTCTCCAAGGGGATATCGCTGCCTCGGGCACCACATGGTCCTTCTCCTGTGAGTCTAGATTTTCGAATCCGACGCAAAAATGATAGTGAATTGTAACGTCAGCGCCTCCTAATGACGATAGAAGACTCAAATTGCGTCGCGATCCAATACATCGTCCTCCAGCCGACTTGTCTCCAAGGGTCTATTGCTGCCTCGGGCACCTTATGGTCGTTCTCCTGTGAGTCTAGATTTTCGAATCCGACGCAAAAATGCTAGTTAATTATAACGTTCAGGGCCTCCTAATGCCGATGGAACACTCAAATTGCGTCGAGATTCAATACATCGGCCTCCAGCCGACTTGTCTCCAAGGGGATATCGCTGCTCGGGCACCACATGGTCCTTCTCCTGTGAGTTTAGATTTTCGAATCCCGACGCAAAAATGATAGTTAATGGTAACGTTCAGGGCCTTCTAATGACGATGGAACACTCAAATTGCGTCGAGCTTCAATACATCGGCCTCCAGCCGACTTGTCTCCAAGGGTCTATTGCTGCCTCGGGCACCTTATGGTCGTTCTCCTGTGAGTTTAGATTATCGAATCCGACGCAAAAATGATAGTTAATTGTAACGTTCAGGGCCTTCTAATGACGATGGGACACTCAAATTGCGTCGAGATTCAATACATCGTCCTCCAGCCGACTTGTCTCCAAGGGTCTATTGCTGCCTCGGGCACCTTATGGTCGTTCTCCTGTGAGTTTAGATTATCGAATCCGACGCAAAAATGATAGTTAATTGTAACGTTCAGGGCCTCCTAATGCCGATGGAACACTCAAATTGCGTCGAGATTCAATACATCGGCCTCCAGCCGACTTGTCTCCAAGGGTCTATTGCTGCCTCGGCACCTTATGGTCGTTGTCCTGTGAGTCTAGATTTTCGAATCCGACGCAAAAATGATAGTTAATTGTAACGTTCAGGGCTTTCTAATGACGATGGAACACTCAAATTGCGTCGAGATTCAATACATCGCCTCCAGCCGACTTGTCTCCAAGGGGATATCGCTGCCTCGGGCACCACATGGTCCTTCTCCTGTGAGTCTAGATTTTCGAATCCGACGCAAAAATGATAGTGAATTGTAACGTTCAGCGCCTCCTAATGACGATAGAAGACTCAATTGCGTCGCGAACCAATACATCGGCCTCCAGCCGACTTGTCTCCAAGGGTCTATTGCTGCCTCGGGCACCTTATGGTCGTTCTCCTGTGAGTCTAGATTTCGAATCCGACGCAAAAATGATAGTTAATGATAACGTTCAGGGCCTCCTAATGCCGATGGAACACTCAAATTGCGTCGAGATTCAATACATCGGCCTCCAGCCCGACTTGTCTCCAAGGGTCTATTGCTGCCTCGGGCACCTTATGGTCGTTCTCCTGTGAGTCTAGATTTTCGAATCCGACGCAAAAATGATAGTTAATTGTAACGTTCAGGGCCTTCTAATGACGATGGAACACTCAAATTGCGTCGAGATTCAATACATCGACCTCCAGCCTACTTGTCTCCAAGGGGATATCGCTGCCTCGGGCACCACATGGTCCTTCCCCTGTGAGTATAGATTTTCGAATCCGACGCAAAAATGATAGTTAATTGTAACGTTCAGGGCCTCCTAATGCGATGGAACACTCAAATTGCGTCGAGATTCAATACATCGGCCTCCAGCCGACTTGTCTCCAAGGGTCTATTGCTGCCCTCGGGCACCCTTATGGTCGTTCTCCTGTGAGTCTAGATTTTCGAATCCGTCGCAAAAATGATAGTGAATTGTAACGTTCAGCGGCCTCCTAATGACGATAGAAGACTCAAATTGCGTCGCGATCCAATACATCGTCCTCCAGCCGACTTGTCTCCAAGGGTCTATTGCTGCCTCGGGCACCTTATGGTCGTTCTCCTGTGAGTTGATTTTCGAATCCGACGCGAAACTGATAGTTAATTGTAAGGTTCAGGGCCTTGTAATGACGATGGAACACTCATTTGCGTCGCGATCCAATACATCGTCCTCCAACCGACTTGTCTCCAAGGGTCAATAGCTGCCTCGGGCACCGTATGGTCGTTCCCCTGTGAGTTTAGATTATCGAATCCGACGCAAAAATGATAGTTAATTGTAAGGTTTAGGGCCTCCTAGTGACGATGGGACACTCAAATTGCGTCGAAATTCAATACATCGTCCTCCAGCCGACTTGTCTCCAAGGGGATATCGCTGCCTCGGGCACCACATGGTCCTTCTCCTGTGAGTCTAGATTTTCGAATCCGACGCAAAAATGATAGTGAATTGTAACGTTCAGCGCCTCCTAATGACGATAGAAGACTCAAATTGCGTCGCGATCCAATACATCGGCCTCCAGCCGACTTGTCTCCAAGGGTCTATTGCTGCCTCGGGCACCTTATGGTCGTTCTCCTGTGAGTCTAGATTTTCGAATCCGACGCAAAAATGATAGTTAATGATAACGTTCAGGGCCTCCTAATGCCGATGGAACACTCAAATTGCGTCGAGATTCAATACATCGGCCTCCAGCCGACTTTGTCTCCAAGGGTCTATTGCTGCCTCGGGCACCTTATGGTCGTTCTCCTGTGAGTCTAGATTTTCGAATCCGACGCAAAAATGATAGTTAATTGTAACGTTCAGGGCCCTTCTAATGACGATGGAACACTCAAATTGCGTCGAGATTCAATACATCGACCTCCAGCCTACTTGTCTCCAAGGGGATATCGCTGCCTCGGGCACCACATGGTCCTTCCCCTGTGAGTATAGATTTTCGAATCCGACGCAAAAATGATAGTTAATTGTAACGTTCAGGGGCCTCCTAATGCCGATGGAACACTCAAATTGCGTCGAGATTCAATACATCGGCCTCCAGCCGACTTGTCTCCAAGGGTCTATTGCTGCCTCGGGCACCTTATGGTCGTTCTCCTGTGAGTCTAGATTTCGAATCCGTCGCAAAAATGATAGTGAATTGTAACGTTCAGCGCCTCCTAATGACGATAGAAGACTCAAATTGCGTCGCGATCCAATACATCGTCCTCCAGCCGACTTGTCTCCAAGGGTCTATTGCTGCCTCGGGCACCTTATGGTCGTTCTCCTGTGAGTTGATTTTCCGAATCCGACGCGAAACTGATAGTTAATTGTAAGGTTCAGGGCCTTGTAATTGACGATGGAACACTCATTTTGCGTCGCGATCCAATACATCGTCCTCCAACCGACTTGTCTCCAAGGGTCAATAGCTGCCTCGGGCACCGTATGGTCGTTCCCCTGTGAGTTTAGATTATCGAATCCGACGCAAAAATGATAGTTAATTGTAAGGTTTAGGGCCTCCTAGTGACGATGGGACACTCGAAATTGCGTCGAAATTCAATACATCGTCCTCCAGCCGACTTGTCTCCAAGGGGATATCGCTGCCTCGGGCACCACATGGTCCTTCTCCTGTGAGTCTAGATTTTCGAATCCGACGCAAAAATGATAGTGAATTGTAACGTTCAGCGCCTCCTAATGACGATAGAAGACTCAAATTGCGTCGCGATCCAATACATCGTCCTCCAGCCGACTTGTCTCCAAGGGTCTATTGCTGCCTCGGGCACCTTATGGTCGTTCTCCTGTGAGTCTAGATTTTCGAATCCGACGCAAAAATGCTAGTTAATTATAACGTTCAGGGCCTCCTAATGCCGATGGAACACTCAAATTGCGTCGAGATTCAATACATCGGCCTCCAGCCGACTTGTCTCCAAGGGGATATCGCTGCCTCCGTCACCACATGGTCCTTCTCCTGTGAGTTTAGATTTTCGAATCCGACGCAAAAATGATAGTTAATTGTAACGTTCAGGGCCTTCTAATGACGATGGAACACTCAAATTGCGTCGAGATTCAATACATCGGCCTCCAGCCTACTTGTCTCCAAGGGGATATCGCTGCCTCGGGCACCACATGGTCCTTCTCCTGTGAGTACAGATTTTCGAATCCCGACGCAAAAATGATAGTGAATTGTAACGTTCAGCGCCTCCTAATGGCGATAGAAGACTCAAATTGTGTCGCGATCCAATACATCGTCCTCCAGCCGACTTGTCTCCAAGGGTCTATTGCCGCCTCGGGCACCTTATGGTCGTTCTCCTGTGAGTTTAGATTATCGAATCCGACGCAAAAATGATAGTTAATTGTAACGTTCAGGGCCTTCTAATGACGATGGGACACTCAAATTACGTCGAGATTCAATACATCGGCCTCCAGCCGACTTGTCTCCAAGGGTCTATTGCTGCCTCGGGCACCTTATGGTCGTTCTCCCTGTGAGTCTAGATTTTCGAATCCGACGCAATAATGATAGTTAATTGTAACGTTCAGGGCCTTCTAATGACGATGGAACACTCAAATTGCGTCGCTATCCAATACATCGTCCTCCAGCCGACTTGTCGCCAAGGGTCTATTGCTGCCTCGGGCACCTTATGGTCGTTGTCCTGTGAGTCTAGATTTTCGAATCCGACGCAAAAATGATAGTGAATTGTAACGTTCAGCGCCTCCTAATGACGATAGAAGACTCAACTTGCGTCGCAATCCAATACATCGTCCTCCAGCCGACTTGTCTCCAAGGGTCTATTGCTGCCGTCGGGCACCTTATGGTCGTTCTCCTGTGAGTCTAGATTTCGAACCCGACGCTAAAATATTAGTTAATTGTAACGTTCAGGGCCTCCTAATGACGATAGAAGACTCAAATTGCGTCGCGATCCAATACATCGTCCTCCAGCCGACTTGTCTCCAAGCAATAGCTGCCTCGGGCACCTTATGGTCGTTCTCCTGTGAGTCTAGATTATCGAATCCGACGCAAAAATGATAGTGAATTGTAACGTTCAGCGCCTCCTAATGACGATAGAAGACTCAAATTGCGTCGAGATTCAATACATCGGCCTCCAGCCGACTTGTCTCCAAGGGTCTATTGCTGCCTCGGGCACCTTATGGTCGTTCTCCTGTGAGTTTAGATTATCGAATCCGACGCAAAAAATGATCGTTAATTATAACGTTCAGGGCCTCCTAATGCCGATGGAACACTCAAATTGCGTCGAGATTCAATACATCGGCCTCCAGCCTACTTGTCTCCAAGGGTCTATTGCTGCCTCGGGCACCTTATGGTCGTTGTCCTGTGAGTCTAGATTTTCGAATCCGACGCAAAAATTGATAGTGAATTGTAACGTTCAGCGCCTCCTAATGACGATAGAAGACTCAAATTGCGTCGCGATCCAATACATCGTCCTCCAGCCGACTTGTCTCCAAGGGTCTATTGCTGCCTTGGGCACCTTATGGTCGTTCTCCTGTGAGTCTAGATTTTCGAATCCGACGCAAAAATGATAGTTAATTGTAACGTTCAGGGCCTTGTAATGACGATGGAACACTCAAATTGCGTCGAGATTCAATACATCGGCCTCCAGCCGACTTGTCTCCAAGGGTCTATTGCTGCCTCGGGCACCTTATGGTCGTTCTCCTGTGAGTCTAGATTTTCGAACCCGACGCAAAAATGATAGTTAATTGTAACGTTCAGGGCCTTCTAATGACGATGGAACACTCAAATTGCGTCGAGATTCAATACATCGACCCTCCAGCCTACTTGTCTCCAAGGGGATATCGCTGCCTCGGGCACCACATGGTCCTCTCCCCTGTGAGTATAGATTTTCGAATCCGACGCAAAAATGATAGTTAATTGTAACGTTCAGGGCCTCCTAATGCCGATGGAACACTCAAATTGCGTCGGAGATTCAATACATCGGCCTCCAGCCGACTTGTCTCCAAGGGTCTATTGCTGCCTCGGGCACCTTATGGTCGTTCTCCTGTGAGTCTAGATTTTCGAATCCGACGCCAAAAATGATAGTGAATTGTAACGTTCAGCGCCTCCTAATGACGATAGAAGACTCAAATTGCGTCGCGATCCAATACATCGTCCTCCAGCCGACTTGTCTCCAAGGGTCTATTGCTGCCTCGGGCACCTTATGGTCGTTCTCCTGTGAGTAGATTTTCGAATCCGACGCGAAACTGATAGTTAATTGTAAGGTTCAGGGCCTTGTAATGACGATGGAACACTCATTTTGCGTCGCGATCCAATACATCGTCCTCCAACCGACTTGTCTCCAAGGGTCAATAGCTGCCTCGGGCACCGTATGGTCTTTCCCCTGTGAGTTTAGATTATCGAATCCGACGCAAAAATGATAGTTAATTGTAAGGTTTAGGGCCTCCTAATGACGATGGGACACTCAAATTGCGTCGAGATTCAATACATCGTCCTCCAGCCGACTTGTCTCCAAGGGGATATCGCTGCCTCGGGCACCACATGGTCCTTCTCCTGTGAGTTTAGATTTTCGAATCCGACGCAAAAATGATAGTTAATTGTAACGTTCAGGGCCTTCTAATGACGATGGAACACTCAAATTGCGTCGAGATTCAATACAATCGGCCTCCAGCCTACTTGTCTCCAAGGGGATATCGCTGCCTCGGGCACCACATGGTCCTTCTCCTGTGAGTATAGATTTTCGAATCCGACGCAAAAATGATAGTGAATTGTAACGTTCAGCGCCTCCTAATGACGATAGAAGACTCAAATTGCGTCGCGATCCAATACATCGTCCTCCAGCCGACTTGTCTCCAAGGGTCTATTGCTGCCTCGGGCACCTTATGGTCGTTCTCCTGTGAGTTTAGATTATCGAATCCGACGCAAAAGAATGATAGTTAATTGTAACGTTCAGGGCCTTCTAATGACGATGGGACACTCAAATTGCGTCGAGATTCAATACATCGTCCTCCAGCCGACTTGTCTCCAAGGGGATATTGCTGTCTCGGGCACAATATGATCCTTCTCCTGTGAGTATAGATTTTCGAATCCGACGCAAAAATGATAGTGAATTGTAACGTTCAGCGCCTCCTAATGACGATAGAAGACTCAAATTGCGTCGCGATGCAATACATCGTCCTCCAGCCGACTTGTCTCCAAGGGTCTATTGCTGCCTCGGGCACCTTATGGTCGTTCTCCTGTGAGTCTAGATTTTCGAACCCGACGCAAAAATGATAGTTAATTGTAACGTTCAGGGCCTTCTAATGCCGATGGAACACTCAAATTGCGTCGAGATTCAATACATCGGCCTCCAGCCGACTTGTCTCCAAGGGTCTATTGCTGCCTCGGGCACCTTATGGTCGTTCTCCTGTGAGTCTATATTTTCGAATCCGACGCAAAAATGATAGTTAATTGTAACGTTCAGGGCCTTCTAATGACGATGGAACACTCAAATTGCGTCGCGATCCAATACATCGTCCTCCAGCCGACTTGTCTCCAAGGGTCTATTGCTGCCTCGGGCACCTTATGGTCGTTGTCCTGTGAGTCTAGATTTTCGAATCCGACGCAAAAATGATAGTGAATTGTAACGTTCAGGGCCTTCTAATGCCGATGGAACACTCAAATTGCGTCGCGATCCAATACATCGTCCTCCAGCCGACTTGTCTCCAAGGGTCTATTGCTGCCTCGGGCACCTTATGGTCGTTCTCCTGTGAGTCTAGATTTTCGAATCCGACGCAAAAATGATAGTTAATTGTAACGTTCAGGGCCTTGTAATGACGATGGAACACTCAAATTGCGTCGAGATTCAATACATCGGCCTCCAGCCGACTTGTCTCCAAGGGTCTATCGCTGCCTCGGGCACCTTATGGTCGTTCTCCTGTGAGTCTAGATTTTCGAATCCGACGCAAAAATGATAGTTAATTGTAACGTTCAGGGCCTTGTAATGACGATCGAACACTCAAATTGCGTCGAGATTCAATACATCGGCCTCCAGCCGACTTGTCTCCAAGGGTCAATTACTGCCTCGGGCACCTTATGGTCGTTGTCCTGTGAGTCTAGATTTTCGAATCCGACGCAAAAATGATAGTTAATTGTAACGTTCAGGGCCTTCTAATGACGATGGAACACTCAAATTGCGTCGAGATTCAATACATCGGCCTCCAGCCTACTTGTCTCCAAGGGGATATCGCTGCCTCGGGCACCACATGGTCCTTCTCCTGTGAGTCTAGATTTTCGAATCCGACGCAAAAATGATAGTGAATTGTAACGTTCAGCGCCTCCTAATGACGATAGAAGACTCAAATTGCGTCGCGATCCAATACATCGTCCTCCAGCCGACTTGTCTCCAAGGGTCTATTGCTGCCTCGGGCACCTTATGGTCGTTGTCCTGTGAGTCTAGATTTTCGAATCCGACGCAAAAATGATAGTTAATTGTAACGTTCAGGGCCTTGTAATGACGATGGAACACTCAAATTGCGTCGAGATTCAATACATCGGCCTCCAGCCGACTTGTCTCCAAGGGTCTATTGCTGCCTCGGGCACCTTATGGTCGTTCTCCTGTGAGTTTAGATTATCGAATCCGACGCAAAAATGATAGTTAATTATAACGTTCAGGGCCTCCTAATGCCGATGGAACACTCAAATTGCGTCGAGATTCAATACATCGGCCTCCAGCCGACTTGTCTCCAAGGGTCTATTGCTGCCTCGGGCACCTTATGGTCGTTCTCCTGTGGGTCTAGATTTTCGAACCCGACGCTAAAATGATAGTTAATTGTAACGTTCAGGGCCTCCTAATGACGATAGAAGACTCAAATTGCGTCGCGATCCAATACATCGTCCTCCAGCCGACTTGTCTCCAAGGGTCTATTGCTGCCTCGGGCACCTTATGGTCGATCTCCTGTGAGTTTAGATTATCGAATCCGACGCAAAAATGATAGTTAATTGTAACGTTCAGGGCCTTCTAATGACGATGGGACACTCAAATCGCGTCGAGATTCAATACATCGTCCTTCAGCCGACTTGTCTCCAAGGGGATATTGCTGTCTCGGGCACCATATGATCCTTCTCCTGTGAGTCTAGATTTTCGAATCCGACGCAAAAATGATAGTGAATTGTAACGTTCAGGGCCTTCTAATGACGATGGGACACTCAAATTGCGTCGCGATCCAACACATCGTCCTCCAGCCGACTTGTCTCCAAGGGTCTATTGCTGCCTCGGGCACCTTATGGTCGTTCTCCTGTGAGTATAGATTTTCGAACCCGACGCTAAAATGATAGTTAATTGTAACGTTCAGGGCCTCCTAATGACGATAGAAGACTCAAATTGCGTCGCGATCCAATACATCGTCCTCCAGCCGACTTGTCTCCAAGGGTCTATTGCTGCCTCGGGCACCTTATGGTCGTTCTCCTGTGAGTCTAGATTATCGAATCCGACGCAAAAATGATAGTTAATTGTAACGTTCAGGGCCTCCTAATGACGATAGAAGACTCAAATTGCGTCGAGATTCAATACATCGGCCTCCAGCCGACTTGTCTCCAAGGGTCTATTGCTGCCTCGGGCACCTTATGGTCGTTCTCCTGTGAGTTTAGATTATCGAATCCGACGCAAAAATGATCGTTAATTATAACGTTCAGGGCCTCCTAATGCCGATGGAACACTCAAATTGCGTCGAGATTCAATACATCGGCCTCCAGCCTACTTGTCTCCAAGGGTCTATTGCTGCCTCGGGCACCTTATGGTCGTTGTCCTGTGAGTCTAGATTTTCGAATCCGACGCAAAAATGATAGTGAATTGTAACGTTCAGGGCCTCCTAATGACGATAGAAGACTCAAATTGCGTCGCGATCCAATACATCGTCCTCCAGCCGACTTGTCTCCAAGGGTCTATTGCTGCCTCGGGCACCTTATGGTCGTTCTCCTGTGAGTCTAGATTATCGAATCCGACGCAAAAATGATAGTTAATTGTAACGTTCAGGGCCTCCTAATGACGATAGAAGACTCAAATTGCGTCGAGATTCAATACATCGGCCTCCAGCCGACTTGTCTCCAAGGGTCTATTGCTGCCTCGGGCACCTTATGGTCGTTCTCCTGTGAGTTTAGATTATCGAATCCGACGCAAAAATGATCGTTAATTATAACGTTCAGGGCCTCCTAATGCCGATGGTACACTCAAATTGCGTCGAGATTCAATACATCGGCCTCCAGCCTACTTGTCTCCAAGGGTCTATTGCTGCCTCGGGCACCTTATGGTCGTTGTCCTGTGAGTCTAGATTTTCGAATCCGACGCAAAAATGATAGTGAATTGTAACGTTCAGGGCCTCCTAATGACGATAGAAGACTCAAATTGCGTCGCGATCCAATACATCGTCCTCCAGCCGACTTGTCTCCAAGGGTCTATTGCTGCCTCGGGCACCTTATGGTCGATCTCCTGTGAGTTTAGATTATCGAATCCGACGCAAAAATGATAGTTAATTGTAACGTTCAGGGCCTTCTAATGACGATGGGACACTCAAATTGCGTCGAGATTCAATACATCGTCCTTCAGCCGACTTGTCTCCAAGGGGATATTGCTGTCTCGGGCACCATATGATCCTTCTCCTGTGAGTCTAGATTTTCGAATCCGACGCAAAAATGATAGTGAATTGTAACGTTCAGGGCCTTCTAATGACGATGGGACACTCAAATTGCGTCGCGATCCAACACATCGTCCTCCAGCCTACTTGTCTCCAAGGGTCTATTGCTGCCTCGGGCACCTTATGGTCGTTCTCCTGTGAGTATAGATTTTCGAACCCGACGCTAAAATGATAGTTAATTGTAACGTTCAGGGCCTCCTAATGACGATAGAAGACTCAAATTGCGTCGCGATCCAATACATCGTCCTCCAGCCGACTTGTCTCCAAGGGTCTATTGCTGCCTCGGGCACCTTATGGTCGTTCTCCTGTGAGTCTAGATTATCGAATCCGACGCAAAAATGATAGTTAATTGTAACGTTCAGGGCCTCCTAATGACGATAGAAGACTCAAATTGCGTCGAGATTCAATACATCGGCCTCCAGCCGACTTGTCTCCAAGGGTCTATTGCTGCCTCGGGCACCTTATGGTCGTTCTCCTGTGAGTTTAGATTATCGAATCCGACGCAAAAATGATCGTTAATTATAACGTTCAGGGCCTCCTAATGCCGATGGAACACTCAAATTGCGTCGAGATTCAATACATCGGCCTCCAGCCTACTTGTCTCCAAGGGTCTATTGCTGCCTCGGGCACCTTATGGTCGTTGTCCTGTGAGTCTAGATTTTCGAATCCGACGCAAAAATGATAGTGAATTGTAACGTTCAGGGCCTCCTAATGACGATAGAAGACTCAAATTGCGTCGCGATCCAATACATCGTCCTCCAGCCGACTTGTCTCCAAGGGTCTATTGCTGCCTCGGGCACCTTATGGTCGTTCTCCTGTGAGTCTAGATTATCGAATCCGACGCAAAAATGATAGTTAATTGTAACGTTCAGGGCCTCCTAATGACGATAGAAGACTCAAATTGCGTCGAGATTCAATACATCGGCCTCCAGCCGACTTGTCTCCAAGGGTCTATTGCTGCCTCGGGCACCTTATGGTCGTTCTCCTGTGAGTTTAGATTATCGAATCCGACGCAAAAATGATCGTTAATTATAACGTTCAGGGCCTCCTAATGCCGATGGAACACTCAAATTGCGTCGAGATTCAATACATCTACCTCCAGCCTACTTGTCTCCAAGGGTCTATTGCTGCCTCGGGCACCTTATGGTCGTTCTCCTGTTAGTTTAGATTATCGAATCCGACGCAAAAATGATAGTTAATTATAACGTTCAGGGCCTCCTAATGCCGATGGAACACTCAAATTGCGTCGAGATTCAATACATCGGCCTCCAGCCGACTTGTCTCCAAGGGTCTATTGCTGCCTCGGGCACCTTATGGTCGTTGTCCTGTGGGTCTAGATTTTCGAACCCGACGCTAAAATGATAGTTAATTGTAACGTTCAGGGCCTCCTAATGACGATAGAAGACTCAAATTGCGTCGCGATCCAATACATCGTCCTCCAGCCGACTTGTCTCCAAGGGTCTATTGCTGCCTCGGGCACCTTATGGTCGATCTCCTGTGAGTTTAGATTATCGAATCCGACGCAAAAATGATAGTTAATTGTAACGTTCAGGGCCTTCTAATGACGATGGGACACTCAAATTGCGTCGAGATTCAATACATCGTCCTTCAGCCGACTTGTCTCCAAGGGGATATTGCTGTCTCGGGCACCATATGATCCCTCTCCTGTGAGTCTAGATTTTCGAATCCGACGCAAAAATGATAGTGAATTGTAACGTTCAGGGCCTTCTAATGACGATGGGACACTCAAATTGCGTCGCGATCCAACACATCGTCCTCCAGCCTACTTGTCTCCAAGGGTCTATTGCTGCCTCGGGCACCTTATGGTCGTTCTCCTGTGAGTATAGATTTTCGAACCCGACGCTAAAATGATAGTTAATTGTAACGTTCAGGGCCTCCTAATGACGATAGAAGACTCAAATTGCGTCGCGATCCAATACATCGTCCTCCAGCCGACTTGTCTCCAAGGGTCTATTGCTGCCTCGGGCACCTTATGGTCGTTCTCCTGTGAGTCTCGATTATCGAATCCGACGCAAAAATGATAGTTAATTGTAACGTTCAGGGCCTCCTAATGACGATAGAAGACTCAAATTGCGTCGAGATTCAATACATCGGCCTCCAGCCGACTTGTCTCCAAGGGTCTATTGCTGCCTCGGGCACCTTATGGTCGTTCTCCTGTGAGTTTAGATTATCGAATCCGACGCAAAAATGATCGTTAATTATAACGTTCAGGGCCTCCTAATGCCGATGGAACACTCAAATTGCGTCGAGATTCAATACATCGGCCTCCAGCCTACTTGTCTCCAAGGGTCTATTGCTGCCTCGGGCACCTTATGGTCGTTGTCCTGTGAGTCTAGATTTTCGAATCCGACGCAAAAATGATAGTGAATTGTAACGTTCAGCGCCTCCTAATGACGATAGAAGACTCAAATTGCGTCGCGATCCAATACATCGTCCTCCAGCCGACTTGTCTCCAAGGGTCTATTGCTGCCTCGGGCACCTTATGGTCGTTCTCCTGTGAGTTTAGATTATCGAATCCGACGCAAAAATGATCGTTAATTATAACGTTCAGGGCCTCCTAATGCCGATGGAACACTCAAATTGCGTCGAGATTCAATACATCGGCCTCCAGCCTACTTGTCTCCAAGGGTCTATTGCTGCCTCGGGCACCTTATGGTCGTTGTCCTGTGAGTCTAGATTTTCGAATCCGACGCAAAAATGATAGTGAATTGTAACGTTCAGCGCCTCCTAATGACGATAGAAGACTCAAATTGCGTCGCGATCCAATACATCGTCCTCCAGCCGACTTGTCTCCAAGGGTCTATTGCTGCCTCGGGCACCTTATGGTCGTTCTCCTGTGAGTCTAGATTTTCGAATCCGACGCAAAAATGATAGTGAATTGTAACGTTCAGCGCCTCCTAATGACGATAGAAGACTCAAATTGCGTTGCGATCCAATACATCGTCCTCCAGCCGACTTGTCTCCAAGGGTCTATTGCTGCCTCGGGCACCTTATGGTCGTTCTCCTGTTAGTAGATTTTCGAATCCGACGCGAAACTGATAGTTAATTGTAAGGTTCAGGGCCTTGTAATGACGATGGAACACTCATTTTGCGTCGCGATCCAATACATCGTCCTCCAGCCGAGTTGTCTCCAAGGGTCTATTGCTGCCTCGGGCACCTTATGGTCGTTCTCCTGTGAGTCTAGATTTTCGAATCCGACGCAAAAATGATAGTTAATTGTAACGTTCAGGGCCTTGTAATGACGATGGAACACTCAAATTGCGTCGAGATTCAATACATCGGCCTCCAGCCGACTTGTCTCCAAGGGTCTATTGCTGCCTCGGGCACCTTATGGTCGTTGTCCTGTGAGTCTAGATTTTCGAATCCGACGCAAAAATGATAGTGAATTGTAACGTTCAGCGCCTCCTAATGACAATAGAAGACTCAAATTGCGTCGCGATCCAATACATCGTCCTCCAGCCGACTTGTCTCCAAGGGTCTATTGCTGCCTCGGGCACCTTATGGTCGTTCTCCTGTTAGTAGATTTTCGAATCCGACGCGAAACTGATAGTTAATTGTAAGGTTCAGGGCCTTGTAATGACGATGGAACACTCATTTTGCGTCGCGATCCAATACATCGTCCTCCAGCCGAGTTGTCTCCAAGGGTCTATTGCTGCCTCGGGCACCTTATGGTCGTTCTCCTGTGAGTCTAGATTTTCGAATCCGACGCAAAAATGATAGTTAATTGTAACGTTCAGGGCCTTGTAATGACGATGGAACACTCAAATTGCGTCGAGATTCAATACATCGGCCTCCAGCCGACTTGTCTCCAAGGGTCTATTGCTGCCTCGGGCACCTTATGGTCGTTCTCCTGTGAGTCTAGATTTTCGAATCCGACGCAAAAATGATAGTGAATTGTAACGTTCAGCGCCTCCTAATGACGATAGAAGACTCAAATTGCGTCGCGATCCAATACATCGTCCTCCAGCCGACTTGTCTCCAAGGGTCTATTGCTGCCTCGGGCACCTTATGGTCGTTCTCCTGTTAGTAGATTTTCGAATCCGACGCGAAACTGATAGTTAATTGTAAGGTTCAGGGCCTTGTAATGACGATGGAACACTCATTTTGCGTCGCGATCCAATACATCGTCCTCCAGCCGAGTTGTCTCCAAGGGTCTATTGCTGCCTCGGGCACCTTATGGTCGTTCTCCTGTGAGTCTAGATTTTCGAATCCGACGCAAAAATGATAGTTAATTGTAACGTTCAGGGCCTTGTAATGACGATGGAACACTCAAATTGCGTCGAGATTCAATACATCGGCCTCCAGCCGACTTGTCTCCAAGGGTCTATTGCTGCCTCGGGCACCTTATGGTCGTTCTCCTGTGAGTCTAGATTTTCGAACCCGACGCAAAAATGATAGTTAATTGTAACGTTCAGGGCCTCCTAATGCCGATGGAACACTCAAATTGCGTCGAGATTCAATACATCGGCCTCCAGCCGACTTGTCTCCAAGGGTCTATTGCTGCCTCGGGCACCTAATGGTCGTTCTCCTGTGAGTCTAGATTTTCGAATCCGACGCAAAAATGATAGTTAATTATAACGTTCAGGGCCTCCTAATGCCGATGGAACACTCAAATTGCGTCGAGATTCAATACATCGGCCTCCAGCCGACTTGTCTCCAAGGGTCTATTGCTGCCTTGGGCACCTTATGGTCGTTCTCCTGTGAGTCTAGATTTTCGAATCCGACGCAAAAATGATAGTTAATTGTAACGTTCAGGGCCTTCTAATGACGATGGAACACACAAATTGCGTCGAGATTCAATACATCGACCTCCAGCCTACTTGTCTCCAAGGGGATATCGCTGCCTCGGGCACCACATGGTCCTTCCCCTGTGAGTATAGATTTTCGAATCCGACGCAAAAATGATAGTTAATTGTAACGTTCAGGGCCTCCTAATGCCGATGGAACACTCAAATTGCGTCGAGATTCAATACATCGGCCTCCAGCCGACTTGTCTCCAAGGTTCTATTGCTGCCTCGGGCACCTTATGGTCGTTCTCCTGTGAGTCTAGATTTTCGAATCCGACGCAAAAATGATAGTGAATTGTAACGTTCAGCGCCTCCTAATGACGATAGAAGACTCAAATTGCGTCGCGATCCAATACATCGTCCTCCAGCCGACTTGTCTCCAAGGGTCTATTGCTGCCTCGGGCACCTTATGGTCGTTCTCCAGTGAGTCTAGATTTTCGAATCCGACGCAAAAATGATAGTTAATTATAACGTTCAGGGCCTCCTAATGTCGATGGAACACTCAAATTGCGTCGAGATTCAATACATCGGCCTCCAGCCGACTTGTCTCCAAGGGGATATCGCTGCCTCGGGCACCACATGGTCCTTATCCTGTGAGTATAGATTTTCGAATCCGACGCAAAAATGATAGTGAATTGTAACGTTCAGCGCCTCCTAATGACGATAGAAGACTCAAATTGCGTCGCGATCCAATACATCGGCCTCCAGCCGACTTGTCTCCAAGGGTCTATTGCTGCCTCGGGCACCTTATGGTCGTTCTCCTGTGAGTTTAGATTATCGAATCCGACGCAAAAATGATAGTTAATTGTCACGTTCAGGGCCTTCTAATGACGATGGGACACTCAAATTGCGTCGAGATTCAATACATCGTCCTCCAGCCGACTTGTCTCCAAGGGGATATTGCTGTCTCGGGCACAATATGATCCTTCTCCTGTGAGTCTAGATTTTCGAATCCGACGCAAAAATGATAGTGAATTGTAACGTTCAGCGCCTCCTAATGACGATAGAAGACTCAAATTGCGTCGCGATCCAATACATCGTCCTCCAGCCGACTTGTCTCCAAGGGTCTATTGCTGCCTCGGGCACCTTATGGTCGTTCTCCTGTGAGTCTAGATTTTCGAACCCGACGCAAAAATGATAGTTAATTGTAACGTTCAGGGCCTTCTAATGCCGATGGAACACTCAAATTGCGTCGAGATTCAATACATCGGCCTCCAGCCGACTTGTCTCCAAGGGTCTATTGCTGCCTCGGGCACCTTATGGTCGTTCTCCTGTGAGTCTAGATTTTCGAATCCGACGCAAAAATGATAGTTAATTGTAACGTTCAGGGCCTTCTAATGACGATGGAACACTCAAATTGCGTCGCGATCCAATACATCGTCCTCCAGCCGACTTGTCTCCAAGGGTCTATTGCTGCCTCGGGCACCTTATGGTCGTTGTCCTGTGAGTCTAGATTTTCGAATCCGACGCAAAAATGATAGTGAATTGTAACGTTCAGCGCCTCCTAATGACGATAGAAGACTCAAATTGCGTCGCGATCCAATACATCGTCCTCCAGCCGACTTGTCTCCAAGGGTCTATTGCTGCCTCGGGCACCTTATGGTCGTTCTCCTGTGAGTCTAGATTTTCGAATCCGACTCAAAAATGATAGTTAATTGTAACGTTCAGGGCCTTCTAATGCCGATGGAACACTCAAATTGCGTCGCGATCCAATACATCGTCCTCCAGCCGACTTGTCTCCAAGGGTCTATTGCTGCCTCGGGCACCTTATGGTCGTTCTCCTGTGAGTCTAGATTTTCGAATCCGACGCAAAAATGATAGTTAATTGTAACGTTCAGGGCCTTGTAATGACGATGGAACACTCAAATTGCGTCGAGTTTCAATACATCGGCCTCCAGCCGACTTGTCTCCAAGGGTCTATTGCTGCCTCGGGCACCTTATGGTCGTTCTCCTGTGAGTCTAGATTTTCGAATCCGACGCAAAAATGATAGTTAATTGTAACGTTCAGGGCCTTGTAATGACGATGGAACACTCAAATTGCGTCGAGATTCAATACATCGGCCTCCAGCCGACTTGTCTCCAAGGGTCTATTGCTGCCTCGGGCACCTTATGGTCGTTGTCCTGTGAGTCTAGATTTTCGAATCCGACGCAAAAATGATAGTTAATTGTAACGTTCAGGGCCTTCTAATGACGATGGGACACTCAAATTGCGTCGAGATTCAATACATCGTCCTCCAGCCGACTTGTCTCCAAGGGGATATTGCTGTCTCGGGCACAATATGATCCTTCTCCTGTGAGTCTAGATTTTCGAATCCGCCGCAAAAATGATAGTGAATTGTAACGTTCAGGGCCTTCTAATGACGATGGGACACTCAAATTGCGTCGCGATCCAATACATCGTCCTCCAGCCGACTTGTCTCCAAGGGTCTATTGCTGCCTCGGGCACCTTATGGTCGTTCTCCTGTGAGTCTAGATTATCGAATCCGACGCAAAAATGATAGTTAATTGTAACGTTCAGGGCCTCCTAATGACGATAGAAGACTCAAATTGCGTCGAGATTCAATACATCGGCCTCCAGCCGACTTGTCTCCAAGGGTCTATTGCTGCCTCGGGCACCTTATGGTCGTTCTCCTGAGTGTTTAGATTATCGAATCCGACGCAAAAATGATCGTTAATTATAACGTTCAGGGCCTCCTAATACCGATGGAACACTCAAATTGCGTCGAGATTCAATACATCGGCCTCCAGCCTACTTGTCTCCAAGGGTCTATTGCTGCCTCGGGCACCTTATGGTCGTTGTCCTGTGAGTCTAGATTTTCGAATCCGAAGCAAAAATGATAGTGAATTGTAACGTTCAGCGCCTCCTAATGACGATAGAAGACTCAAATTGCGTCGCGATCCAATACATCGTTCTCCAGCCGACTTGTCTCCAAGGGTCTATTGCTGCCTCGGGCACCTTATGGTCGTTCTCCTGTGAGTCTAGATTTTCGAATCCGACGCAAAAATGATAGTTAATTGTAACGTTCAGGGCCTTCTAATGACGATGGAACACTCAAATTGCGTCGAGATTCAATACATCGGCCTCAAGCCTACTTGTCTCCAAGGGGATATCGCTGCCTTTGGCACCACATGGTCCTTCTCCTGTGAGTATAGATTTTCGAATCCGACGCAAAAATGATAGTGAATTGTAACGTTCAGCGCCTCCTAATGACGATAGAAGACTCAAATTGCGTCGCGATCCAATACATCGTCCTCCAGCCGACTTGTCTCCAAGGGTCTATTGCTGCCTCGGGCACCTTATGGTCGTTCTCCTGTGAGCCTAGATTTTCGAATCCGACGCAAAAATGATAGTTAATTGTAACGTTCAGGGCCTTGTAATGACGATGGAACACTCAAATTGCGTCGCGATCCAATACATCGTCCTCCAGCCGACTTGTCTCCAAGGGTCTATTGCTGCCTCGGGCACCTTATGGTCGTTCTCCTGTGAGTTTAGATTATCGAATCCGACGCAAAAATGATAGTTAATTGTAACGTTCAGGGCCTTCTAATAACGATGGGACACTCAAATTGCGTCGAGATTCAATACATCGTCCTCCAGCCGACTTGTCTCCTAGGGGATATTGCTTCTCGGGCACAATATGATCCTTCTCCTGTGAGTCTAGATTTTCGAATCCGACGCAAAAATGATAGTGAATTGTAACGTTCAGCGCCTCCTAATGCCGATGGAACACTCAAATTGCGTCGAGATTCAATACATCGGCCTCCAGCCTACTTGTCTCCAAGGGGATATCGCTGCCTCGGGCACCACATGGTCCTTCTCCTGTGAGTCTAGATTTTCGAATCCGACGCAAAAATGATAGTGAATTGTAACGTTCTGCGCCTCCTAATGCCGATGGAACACTCAAATTGCGTCGAGATTCAATACATCGTCCTCCAGCCGACTTGTCTCCAAGGGTCTATTGCTGCCTCGGGCACCTTATGGTCGTTCTCCTGTGAGTCTAGATTTTCGAACCCGACGCAAAAATGATAGTTAATTATAACGTTCAGGGCCTCCTAATGACGATGGGACACTCAAATTGCGTCGAGATTCAATACATCGTCCTCCAGCCGACTTGTCTCCAAGGGGATCTTGCTGTCTCGGGCACAATATGATCTTTCTCCTGTGAGTCTAGATTTTCGAATCCGACGCAAAAATGATAGTGAATTGTAACGTTCAGCGCCTCCTAATGACGATAGAAGACTCAAATTGCGTCGCGAACCAATACATCGTCCTCCAGCCGACTTGTCTCCAAGGGTCTATTGCTGCCTCGGGCACCTTATGGTCGTTCTCCTGTGAGTCTAGATTATCGAATCCGACGCAAAAATGATAGTTAATTGTAACGTTCAGGGCCTTCTAATGCCGATGGAACACTCAAATTGCGTCGAGATTCAATACATCGGCCTCCAGCCGACTTGTCTCCAAGGGTCTATTGCTGCCTCGGGCACCTTATGGTCGTTCTCCTGTGAGTTTAGATTATCGAATCCGACGCAAAAATGATAGTTAATTGTAACGTTCAGGGCTTCCTAATGCCGATGGAACACTCAAATTATGTCGAGATTCAATACATCGGCCTCCAGCCGACTTGTCTCCAAGGGTCTATTGCTGCCTCGGGCACCTTATGGTCGTTGTCCTGTGAGTCTAGATTATCGAATCCGACGCAAAAATGATAGTTAATTGTAACGTTCAGGGCCTTCTAATGACGATGGAACACTCAAATTGCGTCGAGATTCAATACATCGGCCTCCAGCCGACTTGTCTCCAAGGGTCTATTGCTGCCTCGGGCACCTTATGGTCGTTCTCCTGTGAGTTTAGATTATCGAATCCGACGCAAAAATGATAGTTAATTATTATGTTCAGGGCCTCCTAATGCCGATGGAACCCTCAAATTGCGTCGAGATTCAATACATCGGCCTCCAGCCGACTTCTCTCCAAGGGTCTATTGCTGCCTCGGGCACGTTATGGTCGTTCTCCTGTGAGTCTAGATTTTCGAACCCGACGCTAAAATGATAGTTAATTGTAACGTTCAGGGCCTCCTAATGACGATAGAAGACTCAAATTGCGTCGCGATCCAATACATCGTCCTCCAGCCGACTTGTCTCCAAAGGTCTATTGCTGCCTCGGGCACCTTATGGTCGTTCTCCTGTGAGTTTAGATTATCGAATCCGACGCAAAAATGATAGTTAATTGTAACGTTCAGGGCCTTCTAATGACGATGGGACACTCAAATTGCGTCGAGATTCAATACATCGTCCTCCAGCCGACTTGTCTCCAAGGGGATATTGCTGTCTCGGGCACAATATGATCCTTCTCCTGTGAGTCTAGATTTTCGAATCCGACGCAAAAATGATAGTGAATTGTAACGTTCAGCGCCTCCTAATGACGATAGAAGACTCAAATTGCGTCGCGATCCAATACATCGTCCTCCAGCCGACTTGTCTCCAAGGGTCTATTGCTGCCTCGGGCACCTTATGGTCGTTCTCCTGTGAGTCTAGATTTTCGAATCCGACGCAAAAATGATAGTTAATTGTAACGTTCAGGGCCTTGTAATGACGATGGAACACTCAAATTGCGTCGCGATCCAATACATCGTCCTCCAGCCGAGTTGTCTCCAAGGGTCTATTGCTGCCTCGGGCACCTTATGGTCGTTCTCCTGTGAGTTTAGATTATCGAATCCGACGCAAAAATGATAGTTAATTGTAACGTTCAGGGCCTTCTAATAACGATGGGACACTCAAATTGCGTCGAGATTCAATACATCGTCCTCCAGCCGACTTGTCTCCAAGGGGATATTGCTGTCTCGGGCACAATATGATCCTTCTCCTGTGAGTCTAGATTTTCGAATCCGACGCAAAAATGATAGTGAATTGTAACGTTCAGCGCCTCCTATTGCCGATGGAACACTCAAATTGCGTCGAGATTCAATACATCGGCCTCCAGCCGACTTGTCTCCAAGGGTCTATTGCTGCCTCGGGCACCTTATGGTCGTTCTCCTGTGAGTTTAGATTATCGAATCCGACGCAAAAATGATCGTTAATTATAACGTTCAGGGCCTCCTAATGCCGATGGAACACTCAAATTGCGTCGAGATTCAATACATCGTCCTCCAGCCGACTTGTCTCCAAGGGTCTATTGCTGCCTCGGGCACCTTATGGTCGTTCTCCTGTGAGTCTAGATTTTCGAACCCGACGCAAAAATGATAGTTAATTGTTACGTTCAGGGCCTTCTAATGCCGATGGAACACTCAAATTGCGTCGAGATTCAATACATCGGCCTCCAGCCGACTTGTCTCCAAGGGTCTATTGCTGCCTCGGGCACCTTATGGTCGTTCTCCTGTGAGTTTAGATTATCGAATCCGACGCAAAAATGATAGTTAATTGTAACGTTCAGGGCCTCCTAATGCCGATGGAACACTCAAATTATGTCGAGATTCAATACATCGGCCTCCAGCCGACTTGTCTCCAAGGGTCTATTGCTGCCTCGGGCACCTTATGGTCGTTGTCCTGTGAGTCTAGATTTTCGAATCCGACGCAAAAATGATAGTTAATTGTAACGTTCAGGGCCTTCTAATGACGATGGAACACTCAAATTGCGTCGAGATTCAATACGTCGGCCTCCAGCCGACTTGTCTCCAAGGGTCTATTGCTGCCTCGGGCACCTTATGGTCGTTCTCCTGTGAGTTTAGATTATCGAATCCGACGCAAAAATGATAGTTAATTATTATGTTCAGGGCCTCCTAATGCCGATGGAACACTCAAATTGCGTCGAGATTCAATACATCGGCCTCCAGCCGACTTGTCTCCAAGGGTCTATTGCTGCCTCGGGCACCTTATGGTCGTTCTCCTGTGAGTCTAGATTTTCGAACCCGACGCTAAAATGATAGTTAATTGTAACGTTCAGGGCCTCCTAATGACGATAGAAGACTCAAATTGCGTCGCGATCCAATACATCGTCCTCCAGCCGACTTGTCTCCAAAGGTCTATTGCTGCCTCGGGCACCTTATGGTCGTTCTCCTGTAAGTTTAGATTATCGAATCCGACGCAAAAATGATAGTTAATTGTAACGTTCAGGGCCTTCTAATGACGATGGGACACTCAAATTGCGTCGAGATTCAATACATCGTCCTCCAGCCGACTTGTCTCCAAGGGGATATTGCTGTCTCGGGCACAATATGATCCTTCTCCTGTGAGTCTAGATTTTCGAATCCGACGCAAAAATGATAGTTAATTGTAACGTTCAGGGCCTCCTAATACCGATGGAACACTCAAATTATGTCGAGTATCAATACATCGGCCTCCAGCCGACTTGTCTCCAAGGGTCTATTGCTGCCTCGGCACCTTATGGTCGTTGTCCTGTGAGTCTAGATTTTCGAAACCGACGCAAAAATGATAGTTAATTGTAACGTTCAGGGCCTTCTAATGACGATGGAACACTCAAATTGCGTCGAGATTCAATACATCGGCCTCCAGCCTACTTGTCTCCAAGGGGATATCGCTGCCTCGGGCACCACATGGTCGTTCTCCTGTGAGTCTAGATTTTCGAACCCGACGCTAAAATGATAGTTAATTGTAACGTTCAGGGCCTCCTAATGACGATAAAAGACTCAAATTGCGTCACGATCCAATACATCGTCCTCCAGCCGACTTGTCTCCAAGGGTCTATTGCTGCCTCGGGCACCTTATGGTCGTTCTCCTGTGAATCTAGATTTTCGAATCCGACGCAAAAATGATAGTGAATTGTAACGTTCAGCGCCTCCTAATGACGATAGAAGACTCAAATTGCGTCGCGATCCAATACATCGTACTCCAGCCGACTTGTCTCCAAGGGTCTATTGCTGCCTCGGGCACCTTATGGTCGTTCTCCTGTGAGTCTAGATTTTCGAATCCGACGCAAAAATGATAGTTAATTGTAACGTTCAGGGCCTTGTAATGACGATGGAACACTCAAATTGCGTCGAGATTCAATACATCGGCCTCCAGCCTACTTGTCTCCAAGGGGATATCGCTGCCTCGGGCACCACATGGTCCTTCTCCTGTGAGTCTAGATTTTCGAATCCGACGCAAAAATGATAGTGAATTGTAACGTTCAGCGCCTCCTAATGACGATAGAAGACTCAAATTGCGTCGAGATTCAATACATCGTCCTCCAGCCGACTTGTCTCCAAGGGTCTATTGCTGCCTCGGGCACCTTATGGTCGTTCTCCTGTGAGTTTAGATTATCGAATCCGACGCAAAAATGATAGTTAATTGTAACGTTCAGGGCCTTCTAATGACGATGGGACACTCAAATTGCGTCGAGATTCAATACATCGTCCTCCAGCCGACTTGTCTCCAAGGGGATATTGCTGTATCGGGCACAATATGATCCTTCTCCTGTGAGTTAGATTATCGAATCCGACGCAAAAATGATAGTTAATTGTAACGTTCAGGGCTTTCTAATGACGATGGGACACTCAAATTGCGTCGAGATTCAATACATCGGCCTCCAGCCGACTTGTCTCCAAGGGTCTATTGCTGCCTCGGGCACCTTATGGTCGTTCTCCTGTGAGTTTAGATTATCGAATCCGACGCAAAAATGATAGTTAATTATAACGTTCAGGGCCTCCTAATGCCGATATAACACTCAAATTGCGTCGAGATTCAATACATCGTCCTCCAGCCGACTTGTCTCCAAGGGTCTATTGCTGCCTCGGGCACCTTATGGTCGTTCTCCTGTGAGTCTAGATTTTCGAACCCGACGCAAAAATGATAGTTAATTGTAACGTTCAGGGCCTTCTAATGCCGATGGAACACTCAAATTGCGTCGAGATTCAATACATCGGCCTCCAGCCGACTTGTCTCCAAGGGTCTATTGCTGCCTCGGGCACCTTATGGTCGTTCTCCTGTGAGTTTAGATTATCGAATCCGACGCAAAAATGATAGTTAATTGTAACGTTCAGGGCCTCCTAATGCCGATGGAACACTCAAATTATGTCGAGATTCAATACATCGGCCTCCAGCCGACTTGTCTCCAAGGGTCTATTGCTGCCTCGGGCACCTTATGGTCGTTGTCCTGTGAGTCTAGATTTTCGAATCCGACGCAAAAATGATAGTTAATTGTAACGTTCAGGGCCTTCTAATGACGATGGAACACTCAAATTGCGTCGAGATTCAATACATCGGCCTCCAGCCGACTTGTCTCCAAGGGTCTATTGCTGCCTCGGGCACCTTATGGTCGTTCTCCTGTGAGTTTAGATTATCGAATCCGACGCAAAAATGATAGTTAATTATTATGTTCAGGGCCTCCTAATGCCGATGGAACACTCAAATTGCGTCGAGATTCAATACATCGGCCTCCAGCCGACTTGTCTCCAAGGGTCTATTGCTGCCTCGGGCACCTTATGGTCGTTCTCCTGTGAGTCTAGATTTTCGAACCCGACGCTAAAATGATAGTTAATTGTAACGTTCAGGGCCTCCTAATGACGATAGAAGACTCAAATTGCGTCGCGATCCAATACATCGTCCTCCAGCCGACTTGTCTCCAAAGGTCTATTGCTGCCTCGGGCACCTTATGGTCGTTCTCCTGTGAGTTTAGATTATCGAATCCGACGCAAAAATGATAGTTAATTGTAACGTTCAGGGCCTTCTAATGACGATGGGACACTCAAATTGCGTCGAGATTCAATACATCGTCCTCCAGCCGACTTGTCTCCAAGGGGATATTGCTGTCTCGGGCACAATATGATCCTTCTCCTGTGAGTCTAGATTTTCGAATCCGACGCAAAAATGATAGTTAATTGTAACGTTCAGGGCCTCCTAATGCCGATGGAACACTCAAATTATGTCGAGTATCAATACATCGGCCTCCAGCCGACTTGTATCCAAGGGTCTATTGCTGCCTCGGCACCTTATGGTCGTTGTCCTGTGAGTCTAGATTTTCGAAACCGACGCAAAAATGATAGTTAATTGTAACGTTCAGGGCCTTCTAATGACGATGGAACACTCAAATTGCGTCGAGATTCAATACATCGGCCTCCAGCCTACTTGTCTCCAAGGGGATATCGCTGCCTCGGGCACCACATGGTCCTTCTCCTGTGAGTATAGATTTTCGAATCCGACGCAAAAATGATAGTGAATTGTAACGTTCAGCGCCTCCTAATGACGACAGAAGACTCAAATTGCGTCGCGATCCAATACATCGTCCTCCAGCCGACTTGTCTCCAAGGGTCTATTGCTGCCTCGGGCACCTTATGGTCGTTCTCCTGTGAGTCTAGATTTTCGAACCCGACGCTAAAATGATAGTTAATTGTAACGTTCAGGGCCTCCTAATGACGATAGAAGACTCAAATTGCGTCACGATCCAATACATCGTCCTCCAGCCGACTTGTCTCCAAGGGTCTATTGCTGCCTTGGGCACCTTATGGTCGTTCTCCTGTGAATCTAGATTTTCGAATCCGACGCAAAAATGATAGTGAATTGTAACGTTCAGTGCCTCCTAATGACGATAGAAGACTCAAATTGCGTCGCGATCCAATACATCGTACTCCAGCCGACTTGTCTCCAAGGGTCTATTGCTGCCTCGGGCACCTTATGGTCGTTCTCCTGTGAGTCTAGATTTTCGAATCCGACGCAAAAATGATAGTTAATTGTAACGTTCAGGGCCTTGTAATGACGATGGAACACTCAAATTGCGTCGAGATTCAATACATCGGCCTCCAGCCTACTTGTCTCCAAGGGGATATCGCTGCCTCGGGCACCACATGGTCCTTCTCCTGTGAGTCTAGATTTTCGAATCCGACGCAAAAATGATAGTGAATTGTAACGTTCAGCGCCTCCTAATGACGATAGAAGACTCAAATTGCGTCGAGATTCAATACATCGTCCTCCAGCCGACTTGTCTCCAAGGGTCTATTGCTGCCTCGGGCACCTTATGGTCGTTCTCCTGTGAGTTTAGATTATCGAATCCGACGCAAAAATGATAGTTAATTGTAACGTTCAGGGCCTTCTAATGACGATGGGACACTCAAATTGCGTCGAGATTCAATACATCGTCCTCCAGCCGACTTGTCTCCAAGGGGATATTGCTGTATCGGGCACAATATGATCCTTCTCCTGTGAGTTAGATTATCGAATCCGACGCAAAAATGATAGTTAATTGTAACGTTCAGGGCTTTCTAATGACGATGGGACACTCAAATTGCGTCGAGATTCAATACATCGGCCTCCAGCCTACTTGTCTCCAAGGGGATATCGCTGCCTCGGGCACCACATGGTCTTTCTCCTGTGGGTCTAGATTTTCGAATCCGACGCAAAAATGATAGTGAATTGTAACGTTCAGCGCCTCCTAATGCCGATGGAACACTCAAATTGCGTCGAGTTTCAATACATCGGCCTCCAGCCGACTTGTCTCCAAGGGTCTATTGCTGCCTCGGGCACCTTATGGTCGTTGTCCTGTGAGTCTAGATTTTCGAATCCGACGCAAAAATGATAGTTAATTGTAACGTTCAGGGCCTTCTAATGCCGATGGAACACTCTAATTGCGTCGAGATTCAATACATCGGCCTCCAGCCGACTTGTCTCCAAGGGTCTATTGCTGCCTCGGGCACCTTATGGTCGTTCTCCTGTGAGTTTAGATTATCGAATCCGACGCAAAAATGATAGTTAATTGTAACGTTCAGGGCCTCCTAATGCCGATGTAACACTCAAATTATGTCGAGATTCAATACATCGGCCTCCAGCCGACTTGTCTCCAAGGGTCTATTGCTGCCTCGGGCACCTTATGGTCGTTGTCCTGTGGGTCTAGATTTTCGAATCCGACGCAAAAATGATAGTTAATTGTAACGTTCAGGGCCTTCTAATGACGATGGAACACTCAAATAGCGTCGAGATTCAATACATCGGCCTCCAGCCGACTTGTCTCCAAGGGTCTATTGCTGCCTCGGGCACCTTATGGTCGTTCTCCTGTGAGTTTAGATTATCGAATCCGACGCAAAAATGATTGTTAATTATAACGTTCAGGGCCTCCTAATGCCGATGGAACACTGAAATTGCGTCGAGATTCAGTACATCGGCCTCCAGCCGGCTTGTCTCCAAGGGTCTATTGCTGCCTCGGGCACCTTATGGTCGTTCTCCTGTGAGTCTAGATTTTCGAATCCGACGCAAAAATGATAGTGAATTGTAACGTTCAGCGCCTCCTAATGACGATAGAAGACTCAAATTGCGTCGCGATCCAATACATCGTCCTCCAGCCGACTTGTCTCCAAAGGTCTATTGCTGCCTCGGGCACGTTATGGTCGTTCTCCTGTGAGTCTAGATTATCGTATCCGACGCAAAAATGATAGTTAATTGTATCGTTCAGGGCCTTCTAATGCCGATGGAACACTCAAATTGCGTCGAGATTCAATACATGGGCCTCCAGCCGACTTGTCTCCAAGGGTCTATTGCTGCCTCGGGCACCTTATGGTCGTTCTCCTGTGAGTTTAGATTATCGAATCCGACGCAAAAATGATAGTTAATTGTAACGTTCAGGGCCTCCTAATGCCGATGGAACACTCAAATTATGTCGAGATTCAATACATCGACCTCCAGCCGACTTGTCTCCAAGGGTCTATTGCTGCCTCGGGCACCTTATGGTCGTTGTCCTGTGAGTCTAGATTTTAGAATCCGACGCAAAAATGATAGTTAATTGTAACGTTCAGGGCTTTCTAATGACGATGGGACACTCAAATTGCGTCGAGATTCAATACATCGGCCTCCAGCCTACTTGTCTCCAAGGGGATATCGCTGCCTCGGGCACCACATGGTCTTTCTCCTGTGAGTCTAGATTTTCGAATCCGACGCAAAAATGATAGTGAATTGTAACGTTCAGCGCCTCCTAATGCCGATGGAACACTCAAATTGCGTCGAGTTTCAATACATCGGCCTCCAGCCGACTTGTCTCCAAGGGTCTATTGCTGCCTCGGGCACCTTATGGTCGTTGTCCTGTGAGTCTAGATTTTCGAATCCGACGCAAAAATGATAGTTAATTGTAACGTTCAGGGCCTTCTAATGCCGATGGAACACTCAAAATGCGTCGAGATTCAATACATCGGCCTCCAGCCGACTTGTCTCCAAGGGTCTATTGCTGCCTCGGGCACCTTATGGTCGTTCTCCTGTGAGTTTAGATTATCGAATCCGACGCAAAAATGATAGTTAATTATAACGTTCAGGGCCTCCTAATGCCGATGGAACACTCAAATTGCGTCGAGATTCAATACATCGTCCTCCAGCCGACTTGTCTCCAAGGGTCTATTGCTGCCTCGGGCACCTTATGGTCGTTCTCCTGTGAGTCTAGATTTTCGAACCCGACGCAAAAATGATAGTTAATTGTAACGTTCAGGGCCTTCTAATGCCGATGGAACACTCAAATTGCGTCGAGATTCAATACATCGGCCTCCAGCCGACTTGTCTCCAAGGGTCTATTGCTGCCTCGGGCACCTTATGGTCGTTCTCCTGTGAGTTTAGATTATCGAATCCGACGCAAAAATGATAGTTAATTGTAACGTTCAGGGCCTCCTAATGCCGATGGAACACTCAAATTATGTCGAGATTCAATACATCGGCCTCCAGCCGACTTGTCTCCAAGGGTCTATTGCTGCCTCGGGCACCTTATGGTCGTTGTCCTGTGAGTCTAGATTTTCGAATCCGACGCAAAAATGATAGTTAATTGTAACGTTCAGGGCCTTCTAATGACGATGGAACACTCAAATTGCGTCGAGATTCAATACATCGGCCTCCAGCCGACTTGTCTCCAAGGGTCTATTGCTGCCTCGGGCACCTTATGGTCGTTCTCCTGTGAGTTTAGATTATCGAATCCGACGCAAAAATGATAGTTAATTATTATGTTCAGGGCCTCCTAATGCCGATGGAACACTCAAATTGCGTCGAGATTCAATACATCGGCCTCCAGCCGACTTGTCTCCAAGGGTCTATTGCTGCCTCGGGCACCTTATGGTCGTTCTCCTGTGAGTCTAGATTTTCGAACCCGACGCTAAAATGATAGTTAATTGTAACGTTCAGGGCCTCCTAATGACGATAGAAGACTCAAATTGCGTCGCGATCCAATACATCGTCCTCCAGCCGACTTGTCTCCAAAGGTCTATTGCTGCCTCGGGCACCTTATGGTCGTTCTCCTGTGAGTTTAGATTATCGAATCCGACGCAAAAATGATAGTTAATTGTAACGTTCAGGGCCTTCTAATGACGATGGGACACTCAAATTGCGTCGAGATTCAATACATCGTCCTCCAGCCGACTTGTCTCCAAGGGGATATTGCTGTCTCGGGCACAATATGATCCTTCTCCTGTGAGTCTAGATTTTCGAATCCGACGCAAAAATGATAGTTAATTGTAACGTTCAGGGCCTCCTAATGCCGATGGAACACTCAAATTATGTCGAGTATCAATACATCGGCCTCCAGCCGACTTGTATCCAAGGGTCTATTGCTGCCTCGGCACCTTATGGTCGTTGTCCTGTGAGTCTAGATTTTCGAAACCGACGCAAAAATGATAGTTAATTGTAACGTTCAGGGCCTTCTAATGACGATGGAACACTCAAATTGCGTCGAGATTCAATACATCGGCCTCCAGCCTACTTGTCTCCAAGGGGATATCGCTGCCTCGGGCACCACATGGTCCTTCTCCTGTGAGTATAGATTTTCGAATCCGACGCAAAAATGATAGTGAATTGTAACGTTCAGCGCCTCCTAATGACGACAGAAGACTCAAATTGCGTCGCGATCCAATACATCGTCCTCCAGCCGACTTGTCTCCAAGGGTCTATTGCTGCCTCGGGCACCTTATGGTCGTTCTCCTGTGAGTCTAGATTTTCGAACCCGACGCTAAAATGATAGTTAATTGTAACGTTCAGGGCCTCCTAATGACGATAGAAGACTCAAATTGCGTCACGATCCAATACATCGTCCTCCAGCCGACTTGTCTCCAAGGGTCTATTGCTGCCTCGGGCACCTTATGGTCGTTCTCCTGTGAATCTAGATTTTCGAATCCGACGAAAAATTATAGTGAATTGTAACGTTCAGTGCCTCCTAATGACGATAGAAGACTCAAATTGCGTCGCGATCCAATACATCGTACTCCAGCCGACTTGTCTCCAAGGGTCTATTGCTGCCTCGGGCACCTTATGGTCGTTCTCCTGTGAGTCTAGATTTTCGAATCCGACGCAAAAATGATAGTTAATTGTAACGTTCAGGGCCTTGTAATGACGATGGAACACTCAAATTGCGTCGAGATTCAATACATCGGCCTCCAGCCTACTTGCCTCCAAGGGGATATCGCTGCCTCGGGCACCACATGGTCCTTCTCCTGTGAGTCTAGATTTTCGAATCCGACGCAAAAATGATAGTGAATTGTAACGTTCAGCGCCTCCTAATGACGATAGAAGACTCAAATTGCGTCGAGATTCAATACATCGTCCTCCAGCCGACTTGTCTCCAAGGGTCTATTGCTGCCTCGGGCACCTTATGGTCGTTCTCCTGTGAGTTTAGATTATCGAATCCGACGCAAAAATGATAGTTAATTGTAACGTTCAGGGCCTTCTAATGACGATGGGACACTCAAATTGCGTCGAGATTCAATACATCGTCCTCCAGCCGACTTGTCTCCAAGGGGATATTGCTGTATCGGGCACAATATGATCCTTCTCCTGTGAGTTAGATTATCGAATCCGACGCAAAAATGATAGTTAATTGTAACGTTCAGGGCTTTCTAATGACGATGGGACACTCAAATTGCGTCGAGATTCAATACATCGGCCTCCAGCCTACTTGTCTCCAAGGGGATATCGCTGCCTCGGGCACCACATGGTCTTTCTCCTGTGAGTCTAGATTTTCGAATCCGACGCAAAAATGATAGTGAATTGTAACGTTCAGCGCCTCCTAATGCCGATGGAACACTCAAATTGCGTCGAGTTTCAATACATCGGCCTCCAGCCGACTTGTCTCCAAGGGTCTATTGCTGCCTCGGGCACCTTATGGTCGTTGTCCTGTGAGTCTAGATTTTCGAATCCGACGCAAAAATGATAGTTAATTGTAACGTTCAGGGCCTTCTAATGCCGATGGAACACTCAAATTGCGTCGAGATTCAATACATCGGCCTCCAGCCGACTTGTCTCCAAGGGTCTATTGCTGCCTCGGGCACCTTATGGTCGTTCTCCTGTGAGTTTAGATTATCGAATCCGACGCAAAAATGATAGTTAATTGTAACGTTCAGGGCCTCCTAATGCCGATGTAACACTCAAATTATGTCGAGATTCAATACATCGGCCTCCAGCCGACTTGTCTCCAAGGGTCTATTGCTGCCTCGGGCACCTTATGGTCGTTGTCCTGTGGGTCTAGATTTTCGAATCCGGCGCAAAATGATAGTTAATTGTAACGTTCAGGGCCTTCTAATGACGATGGAACACTCAAATAGCGTCGAGATTCAATACATCGGCCTCCAGCCGACTTGTCTCCAAGGGTCTATTGCTGCCTCGGGCACCTTATGGTCGTTCTCCTGTGAGTTTAGATTATCGAATCCGACGCAAAAATGATAGTTAATTATAACGTTCAGGGCCTCCTAATGCCGATGGAACACTGAAATTGCGTCGAGATTCAGTACATCGGCCTCCAGCCGACTTGTCTCCAAGGGTCTATTGCTGCCTCGGGCACCTTATGGTCGTTCTCCTGTGAGTCTAGATTTTCGAATCCGACGCAAAAATGATAGTGAATTGTAACGTTCAGCGCCTCCTAATGACGATAGAAGACTCAAATTGCGTCGCGATCCAATACATCGTCCTCCAGCCGACTTGTCTCCAAAGGTCTATTGCTGCCTCGGGCACGTTATGGTCGTTCTCCTGTGAGTCTAGATTATCGTATCCGACGCAAAAATGATAGTTAATTGTATCGTTCAGGGCCTTCTAATGCCGATGGAACACTCAAATTGCGTCGAGATTCAATACATGGGCCTCCAGCCGACTTGTCTCCAAGGGTCTATTGCTGCCTCGGGCACCTTATGGTCGTTCTCCTGTGAGTTTAGATTATCGAATCCGACGCAAAAATGATAGTTAATTGTAACGTTCAGGGCCTCCTAATGCCGATGGAACACTCAAATTATGTCGAGATTCAATACATCGACCTCCAGCCGACTTGTCTCCAAGGGTCTATTGCTGCCTCGGGCACCTTATGGTCGTTGTCCTGTGAGTCTAGATTTTAGAATCCGACGCAAAAATGATAGTTAATTGTAACGTTCAGGGCCTTCTAATGAAGATGGAACACTCAAATTGCGTCGAGATTCAATACATCGGCCTCCAGCCGACTTGTCTCCAAGGGTCTATTGCTGCCTCGGGCACCTTATGGTCGTTCTCCTGTGAGTTTAGATTATCGAATCCGACGCAAAAATGATAGTTAATTATAACGTTCAGGGCCTCCTAATGCCGATGGAACACTCAAATTGCGTCGAGATTCAATACATCGGCCTCCAGCCGACTTGACTCCAAGGGTCTATTGCTGCCTCGGGCACCTTATGGTCGTTCTCCTGTGAGTCTAGATTTTCGAACCCGACGCTAAAATGATAGTTAATTGTAACGTTCAGGGCCTCCTAATGACGATAGAAGACTCAAATTGCGTCGCGATCCAATACATCGTCCTCCAGCCGACTTGTCTCCAAGGGTCTATTGCTGCCTCGGGCACCTTATGGTCGTTCTCCTGTGAGTTTAGATTATCGAATCCGACGCAAAAATGATAGTTAATTGTAACGTTCAGGGCCTTCTAATGACGATGGGACACTCAAATTGCGTCGAGATTCAATACATCGTCCTCCAGCCGACTTGTCTCCAAGGGGATATTGCTGTCTCGGGCACAATATGATCCTTCTCCTGTGAGTCTAGATTTTCGAATCCGACGCAAAAATGATAGTGAATTGTAACGTTCAGCGCCTCCTAATGACGATAGAAGACTCAAATTGCGTCGCGATCCAATACATCGTCCTCCAGCCGACTTGTCTCCTAGGGTCTATTGCTGCCTCGGGCACCTTATGGTCGTTCTCCTGTGAGTCTAGATTATCGAATCCGACGCAAAAATGATAGTTAATTGTAACGTTCAGGGCCTTCTAATGACGATGGGACACTCAAATTTAGTCGAGATTCAATACTTCGTCCTCCAGCCGACTTGTCTCCAAGGGGATATTGCTGTCTCGGGCACAATATGGTCCTTCTCCTGTGAGTCTAGATTTTCGAATCCGACGCAAAAATGATAGTGAATTGTAACGTTCAGCGCCTCCTAATGACGATAGAAGACTCAAATTGCGTCGCGATCCAATACATCGTCCTCCAGCCGACTTGTCTTCAAGGGTCTATTGCTGCCTCGGGCACCTTATGGTCGTTCTCCTGTGAGTCTAGATTTTCGAATCCGACGCAAAAATGATAGTTAATTGTAACGTTCAGGGCCTTGTAATGACGATGGAACACTCAAATTGCGTCGAGATTCAATACATCGGCCTCCAGCCGACTTGTCTCCAAGGGTCTATTGCTGCCTCGGGCACCTTATGGTCGTTCTCCTGTGAGTTTAGATTATCGAATCCGACGCAAAAATGATAGTTAATTATAACGTTCAGGGCCTCCTAATGCCGATGGAACACTCAAATTGCGTCGAGATTCAATACATCGGCCTCCAGCCGACTTGTCTCCAAGGGTCTATTGCTGCCTCGGGCACCTTATGGTCGTTGTCCTGTGAGTCTAGATTTTCGAATCCGACGCAAAAATGATAGTTAATTGTAACGTTCAGGGCCTTCTTATGACGATGGAACACTCAAATTGCGTCGAGATTCAATACATCGGCCTCCAGCCTACTTGTCTCCAAGGGGATATCGCTGCCTCGGGCACCACATGGTCCTTCTCCTGTGAGTCTAGATTTTCGAATCCGACGCAAAAATGATAGTGAATTGTAACGTTCAGCGCCTCCTAATGACGATAGAAGACTCAAATTGCGTCGCGATCCAATACATCGTCCTCCAGTCGACTTGTCTCCAAGGGTCTATTGCTGCCTCGGGCACCTTATGGTCGTTCTCCTGTGAGTCTAGATTTTCGAATCCGACGCAAAAATGATAGTTAATTGTAACGTTCAGGGCCTTGTAATGACGATGGAACACTCAAATTGCGTCGAGATTCAATACATCGGCCTCCAGCCGACTTGTCTCCAAGGGTCTATTGCTGCCTCGGGCACCTTATGGTCGTTCTCCTGTGAGTTTAGATTATCGAATCCGACGCAAAAATGATAGTTAATTATAACGTTCAGGGCCTCCTAATGCCGATGGAACACTCAAATTGCGTCGAGATTCAATACATCGGCCTCCAGCCGACTTGTCTTCAAGGGTCTATTGCTGCCTCGGGCACCTTATGGTCACTCTCCGGTGAGTTTAGATTATCGAATCCGACGCAAAAATGATAGTTAATTGTAACGTTCAGGGCCTCCTAATGCCGATGGAACACTCAAATTATGTCGAGTATCAATACATCGGCCTCCAGCCGACTTGTCTCCAAGGGTCTATTGCTGCCTCGGGCACCTTATGGTCGTTGTCCTGTGAGTCTAGATTTTCGAATCCGACGCAAAAATGATAGTTAATTGTAACGTTCAGAGCCTTCTTATGACGATGGAACACTCAAATTGCGTCGAGATTCAATACATCGGCCTCCAGCCGACTTCTCTCCAAGGGTCTATTGCTGCCTCGGGCACCTTATGGTCGTTGTCCTGTGAGTCTAGATTTTCGAATCCGACGCAAAAATGATAGTTAATTGTAACGTTCAGGGCCTTCTTATGACGATGGAACACTCAAATTGCGTCGAGATTCAATACATCGGCCTCCAGCCTACTTGTCTCCAAGGGGATATCGCTGCCTCGGGCACCACATGGTCCTTCTCCTGTGAGTCTAGATTTTCGAATCCGACGCAAAAATGATAGTGAATTGTAACGTTCAGCGCCTCCTAATGACGATAGAAGACTCAAATTGCGTCGCGATCCAATACATCGTCCTCCAGCCGACTTGTCTCCAAGGGTCTATTGCTGCCTCGGGCACCTTATGGTCGTTCTCCTGTGAGTCTAGATTTTCGAATCCGACGCAAAAATGATAGTTAATTGTAACGTTCAGGGCCTCCTAATGCCGATGGAACACTCAAATTGCGTCGAGATTCAATACATCGGCCTCCAGCCGACTTGTCTTCAAGGGTCTATTGCTGCCTCGGGCACCTTATGGTCGCTCTCCGGTGAGTTTAGATTATCGAATCCGACGCAAAAATGATAGTTAATTGTAACGTTCAGGGCCTCCTAATGCCGATGGAACACTCAAATTATGTCGAGTATCAATACATCGGCCTCCAGCCGACTTGTCTCCAAGGGTCTATTGCTGCCTCGGGCACCTTATGGTCGTTGTCCTGTGAGTCTAGATTTTCGAAACCGACGCAAAAATGATAGTTAATTGTAACGTTCAGGGCCTTGTAATGACGATGGAACACTCAAATTGCGTCGAGATTCAATACATCGGCCTGCAGCCTACTTGTCTCCAAGGGGATATCGCTGCCTCGGGCACCACATGGTCCTTCTCCTGTGAGTATAGATTTTCGAATCCGACGCAAAAATGATAGTGAATTGTAACGTTCAGCGCCTCCTAATGACGATAGAAGACTCAAATTGCGTCGCGATCCAATACATCGTCCTCCAGCCGACTTATCTCCAAGGGTCTATTGCTGAATCGGGCACCTTATGGTCGTTCTCCTGTGAGTCTAGATTTTCGAACCCGACGCTAAAATGATAGTTAATTGTAACGTTCAGGGCCTCCTAATGACGATAGAAGACTCAAATTGCGTCGCGATCCAATACATCGTCCTCCAGCCGACTTGTCTCCAAGGGTCTATTGCTGCCTCGGGCACCTTATGGTCGTTCTCCTGTAAATCTAGATTTTCGAATCCGACGCAAAAATGATAGTGAATTGTAACGTTCAGCTCCTCCTAATGACGATAGAAGACTCAAATTGCGTCGCGATCCAATACATCGCCCTCCAGCCGACTTGTCTCCAAGGGTCTATTGCTGCCTCGGGCACCTTATGGTCGTTCTCCTGTGAGTCTAGATTTTCGAATCCGACGCAAAAATGATAGTTAATTGTAACGTTCAGGGCCTTGTAATGACGATGGAACACTCAAATTGCGTCGAGATTCAATACATCGGCCTCCAGCCTACTTGTCTCCAAGGGGATATCGCTGCCTCGGGCACCACATGGTCCTTCTCCTGTGAGTATAGATTTTCGAATCCGACGCAAAAATGATAGTGAATTGTAGCGTTCAGCGCCTCCTAATGACGATAGAAGACTCAAATTGCGTCGCGATCCAATACATCGTCCTCCAGCCGACTTGTCTCCAAGGGTCTATTGCTGCCTCGGGCACCTTATGGTCGTTCTCCTGTGAGTTTAGATTATCGAATCCGACGCAAAAATGATAGTTAATTATAACGTTCAGGGCCTCCTAATGCCGATGGAACACTCAAATTGCGTCGAGATTCAATACATCGGCCTCCAGCCGACTTGTCTTCAAGGGTCTATTGCTGCCTCGGGCACCTTATGGTCACTCTCCGGTGAGTTTAGATTATCGAATCCGACGCAAAAATGATAGTTAATTGTAACGTTCAGGGCCTCCTAATGCCGATGGAACACTCAAATTATGTCGGGTATCAATACATCGGCCTCCAGCCGACTTGTCTCCAAGGGTCTATTGCTGCCTCGGGCACCTTATGGTCGTTGTCCTGTGAGTCTAGATTTTCGAATCCGACGCAAAAATGATAGTTAATTGTAACGTTCAGGGCCTTCTTATGACGATGGAACACTCAAATTGCGTCGAGATTCAATACATCGGCCTCCAGCCGACTTGTCTCCAAGGGTCTATTGCTGCCTCGGGCACCTTATGGTCGTTGTCCTGTGAGTCTAGATTTTCGAATCCGACGCAAAAATGATAGTTAATTGTAACGTTCAGGGCCTTCTTATGACGATGGAACACTCAAATTGCGTCGAGATTCAATACATCGGCCTCCAGCCTACTTGTCTCCAAGGGGATATCGCTGCCTCGGGCACCACATGGTCCTTCTCCTGTGAGTCTAGATTTTCGAATCCGACGCAAAAATGATAGTGAATTGTAACGTTCAGCGCCTCCTAATGACGATAGAAGACTCAAATTGCGTCGCGATCCAATACATCGTCCTCCAGCCGACTTGTCTCCAAGGGTCTATTGCTGCCTCGGGCACCTTATGGTCGTTCTCCTGTGAGTCTAGATTTTCGAATCCGACGCAAAAATGATAGTTAATTGTAACGTTCAGGGCCTCCTAATGCCGATGGAACACTCAAATTGCGTCGAGATTCAATACATCGGCCTCCAGCCGACTTGTCTTCAAGGGTCTATTGCTGCCTCGGGCACCTTATGGTCGCTCTCCGGTGAGTTTAGATTATCGAATCCGACGCAAAAATGATAGTTAATTGTAACGTTCAGGGCCTCCTAATGCCGATGGAACACTCAAATTATGTCGAGTATCAATACATCGGCCTCCAGCCGACTTGTCTCCAAGGGTCTATTGCTGCCTCGGGCACCTTATGGTCGTTGTCCTGTGAGTCTAGATTTTCGAAACCGACGCAAAAATGATAGTTAATTGTAACGTTCAGGGCCTTGTAATGACGATGGAACACTCAAATTGCGTCGAGATTCAATACATCGGCCTGCAGCCTACTTGTCTCCAAGGGGATATCGCTGCCTCGGGCACCACATGGTCCTTCTCCTGTGAGTATAGATTTTCGAATCCGACGCAAAAATGATAGTGAATTGTAACGTTCAGCGCCTCCTAATGACGATAGAAGACTCAAATTGCGTCGCGATCCAATACATCGTCCTCCAGCCGACTTGTCTCCAAGGGTCTATTGCTGCCTCGGGCACCTTATGGTCGTTCTCCTGTGAGTCTAGATTTTCGAACCCGACGCTAAAATGATAGTTAATTGTAACGTTCAGGGCCTCCTAATGACGATAGAAGACTCAAATTGCGTCGCGATCCAATACATCGTCCTCCAGCCGACTTGTCTCCAAGGGTCTATTGCTGCCTCGGGCACCTTATGGTCGTTCTCCTGTAAATCTAGATTTTCGAATCCGACGCAAAAATGATAGTGAATTGTAACGTTCAGCTCCTCCTAATGACGATAGAAGACTCAAATTGCGTCGCGATCCAATACATCGCCCTCCAGCCGACTTGTCTCCAAGGGTCTATTGCTGCCTCGGGCACCTTATGGTCGTTCTCCTGTGAGTCTAGATTTTCGAATCCGACGCAAAAATGATAGTTAATTGTAACGTTCAGGGCCTTGTAATGACGATGGAACACTCAAATTGCGTCGAGATTCAATACATCGGCCTCCAGCCTACTTGTCTCCAAGGGGATATCGCTGCCTCGGGCACCACATGGTCCTTCTCCTGTGAGTATAGATTTTCGAATCCGACGCAAAAATGATAGTGAATTGTAACGTTCAGCGCCTCCTAATGACGATAGAAGACTCAAATTGCGTCGCGATCCAATACATCGTCCTCCAGCCGACTTGTCTCCAAGGGTCTATTGCTGCCTCGGGCACCTTATGGTCGTTCTCCTGTGAGTTTAGATTATCGAATCCGACGCAAAAATGATAGTTAATTGTAACGTTCAGGGCCTTCTAATGACGATGGGACACTCAAATTGCGTCGAGATTCAATACATCGTCCTCCAGCCGACTTGTCTCCAAGGGGATATTGCTGTCTCGGGCACAATATGATCCTTCTCCTGTGAGTTTAGATTATCGAATCCGACGCAAAAATGATAGTTAATTGTAACGTTCAGGGCCTTCTAATGACGATGGGACACTCAAATTGCGTCGAGATTCAATACATCGGCCTCCAGCCTACTTGTCTCCAAGGGGATATCGCTGCCTCGGGCACCACATGGTCTTTCTCCTGTGAGTCTAGATTTTCGAATCCGACGCAAAAATGATAGTGAATTGTAACGTTCAGCGCCTCCTAATGCCGATGGAACACTCAAATTGCGTCGAGTTTCAATACATCGGCCTCCAGCCGACTTGTCTCCAAGGGTCTATTGCTGCCTCGGGCACCTTATGGTCGTTGTCCTGTGAGTCTAGATTTTCGAATCCGACGCAATAATGATAGTTAATTGTAACGTTCAGGGCCTTCTAATGCCGATGGAACACTCAAATTGCGTCGAGATTCAATACATCGGCCTCCAGCCGACTTGTGTCCAAGGGTCTATTGCTGCCTCGGGCACCTTATGGTCGTTCTCCTGTGAGTTTAGATTATCGAATCCGACGCAAAAATGATAGTGAATTGTAACGTTCAGCGCCTCCTAATGACGATAGAAGACTCAAATTGCGTCGCGATCCAATACATCGTCCTCCAGCCGACTTGTCTCCAAGGGTCTATTGCTGCCTCGGGCACCTTATGGTCGTTCTCCTGTGAGTCTAGATTATCGAATCCGACGCAAAAATGATAGTTAATTGTAACGTTCAGGGCCTTCTAATGCCGATGGAACACTCAAATTGCGTCGAGATTCAATACATGGGCCTCCAGCCGACTTGTCTCCAAGGGTCTATTGCTGCCTCGGGCACCTTATGGTCGTTCTCCTGTGAGTTTAGATTATCGAATCCGACGCAAAAATGATAGTTAATTGTAACGTTCAGGGCCTCCTAATGCCGATGGAACACTCAAATTATGTCGAGATTCAATACATCGGCCTCCAGCCGACTTGTCTCCAAGGGTCTATTGCTGCCTCGGGCACCTTATGGTCGTTGTCCTGTGAGTCTAGATTTTAGAATCCGACGCAAAAATGATAGTTAATTGTAACGTTCAGGGCCTTCTAATGACGATGGAACACTCAAATTGCGTCGAGATTTAATACATCGGCCTCCAGCCGACTTGTCTCCAAGGGTCTATTGCTGCCTCGGGCACCTTATGGTCGTTCTCCTGTGAGTTTAGATTATCGAATCCGACGCAAAAATGATAGTTAATTATAACGTTCAGGGCCTCCTAATGCCGATGGAACACTCAAATTGCGTCGAGATTCAATACATCGGCCTCCAGCCGACTTGTCTCCAAGGGTCTATTGCTGCCTCGGGCACCTTATGGTCGTTCTCCTGTGAGTCTAGATTTTCGAACCCGACGCTAAAATGATAGTTAATTGTAACGTTCAGGGCCTCCTAATGACGATAGAAGACTCAAATTGCGTCGCGATCCAATACATCGTCCTCCAGCCGACTTGTCTCCAAGGGTCTATTGCTGCCTCGGGCACCTTATGGTCGTTCTCCTGTGAGTTTAGATTATCGAATCCGACGCAAAAATGATAGTTAATTGTAACGTTCAGGGCCTTCTAATGCCGATGGAACACTCAAATTGCGTCGAGATTCAATACATCGGCCTCCAGCCGACTTGTCTCCAAGGGTCTATTGCTGTCTCGGGCACAATATGATCCTTCTCCTGTGAGTCTAGATTTTCGAATCTGGCGCAAAAATGATAGTGAATTGTAACGTTCAGCGCCTCCTAATGACGATAGAAGACTCAAATTGCGTCGCGATCCAATACATCGTCCTCCAGCCGACTTGTCTCCAAGGGTCTATTGCTGCCTCGGGCACCTTATGGTCGTTCTCCTGTGAGTCTAGATTTTCGAATCCGACGCAAAAATGATAGTTAATTGTAACGTTCAGGGCCTTGTAATGACGATGGAACACTCAAATTGCGTCGAGATTCAATACATCGGCCTCCAGCCGACTTGTCTCCAAGGGTCTATTGCTGCCTCGGGCACCTTATGGTCGTTCTCCTGTGAGTTTAGATTATCGAATCCGACGCAAAAATGATAGTTAATTATAACGTTCAGGGCCTCCTAATGCCGATGGAACACTCACATTGCGTCGAGATTCAATACATCGGCCTCCAGCCGACTTGTCTCCAAGGGTCTATTGCTGCCTCGGGCACCTTATGGTCGTTGTCCTGTGAGTCTAGATTTTCGAATCCGACGCAAAAATGATAGTTAATTGTAACGTTCAGGGCCTTCTAATGACGATGGAACGCTCAAATTGCGTCGAGATTCAATACATCGGCCTCCAGCCTACTTGTCTCCAAGGGGATATCGCTGCCTCGGGCACCACATGGTCCTTCTCCTGTGAGTCTAGATTTTCGAATCCGACGCAAAAATGATAGTGAATTGTAAAGTTCAGTGCCTCCTAATGACGATAGAAGACTCAAATTGCGTCGCGATCCAATACATCGTCCTCCAGCCGACTTGTCTCCAAGGGTCTATTGCTGCCTCGGGCACCTTATGGTCGTTCTCCTGTGAGTCTAGATTTTCGAATCCGACGCAAAAATGATAGTTAATTATAACGTTCAGGGCCTCCTAATGCCGATGGAACACTCAAATTGCGTCGAGATTCAATACATCGGCCTCCAGCCGACTTGTCTCCAAGGGTCTATTGCTGCCTCGGGCACCTTATGGTCGTTCTCCTGTGAGTCTAGATTTTCGAACCCGACGCTAAAATGATAGTTAATTGTAACGTTCAGGGCCTCCTAATGACGATAGAAGACTCAAATTGCGTCGCGATCCAATACATCGTCCTCCAGCCGACTTGTCTCCAAGGGTCTATAGCTGCCTCGGGCACCTTATGGTCGTTCTCCTGTGAATTTAGATTATCGAATCCGACGCAAAAATGATAGTTAATTGTAACGTTCAGGGCCTTCTAATGCCGATGGAACACTCAAATTGCGTCGAGATTCAATACATCGGCCTCCAGCCGACTTGTCTTCAAGGGTCTATTGCTGCCTCGGGCACCTTATGGTCGTTCTCCTGTGAGTTTAGATTATCGCGTCCGACGCAAAAATGATAGTTAATTATAACGTTCAAGGCCTCCTAATGCCGATGGAACACTGAAATTGCGTCGAGATTCAGTACATCGGCCTCCAGCCGACTTGTCTCCAAGGGTCTATTGCTGACTCGGGCACCTTATGGTCGTTCTCCTGTGAGTCTAGATTTTCGAATCCGACGCAAAAATGATAGTGAATTGTAACGTTCAGCGCCTCCTAATGACGATAGAAGACTCAAATTGCGTCGCGATCCAATACATCGTCCTCCAGCCGACTTGTCTCCAAGGGTCTATTGCTGCCTCGGGCACCTTATGGTCGTTCTCCTGTGTGTCTAGATTATCGAATCCGACGCAAAAATGATAGTTAATTGTAACGTTCAGGGCCTTCTAATGCCGATGGAACACTCAAATTGCGTCGAGATTCAATACATGGGCCTCCAGCCGACTTGTCTCCAAGGGTCTATTGCTGCCTCGGGCACCTTATGGTCGTTCTCCTGTGAGTTTAGATTATCGAATCCGACACAAAAATGATAGTTAATTGTAACGTTCAGGGCCTCCTAATGCCGATGGAAAACACAAATTATGTCGAGATTCAATACATCGGCCTCCAGCCGACTTGTCTCCAAGGGTCTATTGCTGCCTCGGGCACCTTATGGTCGTTGTCCTGTGAGTCTAGATTTTCGAATCCGACGCAAAAATGATAGTTAATTGTAACGTTCAGGGCCTTCTAATGACGATCGAACACTCAAATTGCGTCGAGATTCAATACATCGGCCTCCAGCCGACTTGTCTCCAAGGGTCTATTGCTGCCTCGGGCACCTTATGGTCGTTCTCCTGTGAGTTTAGATTATCGAATCCGACGCAAAAATGATAGTTAATTATAACGTTCAGGGCCTCCTAATGCCGATGGAACACTCAAATTGCGTCGAGATTCAATACATCGGCCTCCAGCCGACTTGTCTCCTAGGGTCTATTGCTGCCTCGGGCACCTTATGGTCGTTCTCCTGTGAGTCTAGATTTTCGAACCCGACGCTAAAATGATAGTTAATTGTAACGTTCAGGGCCTCCTAATGACGATAGAAGACTCAAACTGCATCGCCATCCAATACATCGTCCTCCAGCCGACTTGTCTCCAAGGGTCTATTGCTGCCTCGGGCACCTTATGGTCGTTCTCCTGCGAGTTTAGATTATCGAATCCGACGCAAAAATGATAGTTAATTGTAACGTTCAGGGCCTTCTAATGCCGATGGAACACTCAAATTGCGTCGAGATTCAATACATCGGCCTCCAGCCGACTTGTCTCCAAGGGTCTATTGCTGTCTCGGGCACAATATGATCCTTCTCCTGTGAGTCTAGATTTGCGAATCAGACGCAAAAATGATAGTGAATTGTAACGTTCAGCGCCTCCTAATGACGATAGAAGACTCAAATTGCGTCGCGATCCAATACATCGTCCTCCAGCCGACTTGTCTCCAAGGGTCTATTGCTGCCTCGGGCACCTTATGGTCGTTCTCCTGTGAGTCTAGATTTTCGAATCCGACGCAAAAATGATAGTTAATTGTAACGTTCAGGGCCTTGTAATGACGATGGAACACTCAAATTGCGTCGAGATTCAATACATCGGCCTCCAGCCGACTTGTCTCCAAGGGTCTATTGCTGCCTCGGGCACCTTATGGTCGTTCTCCTGTGAGTTTAGATTATCGAATCCGACGCAAAAATGATAGTTAATTATAACGTTCAGGGCCTCCTAATGCCGATGGAACACTCACATTGCGTCGAGATTCAATACATCGGCCTCCAGCCGACTTGTCTCCAAGGGTCTATTGCTGCCTCGGGCACCTTATGGTCGTTGTCCTGTGAGTCTAGATTTTCGAATCCGACGCAAAAATGATAGTTAATTGTAACGTTCAGGGCCTTCTAATGACGATGGAACGCTCAAATTGCGTCGAGATTCAATACATCGGCCTCCAGCCTACTTGTCTCCAAGGGGATATCGCTGCTTCGGGCACCACATGGTCCTTCTCCTGTGAGTCTAGATTTTCGAATCCGACGCAAAAATGATAGTGAATTGTAAAGTTCAGTGCCTCCTAATGACGATAGAAGACTCAAATTGCGTCGCGATCCAATACATCGTCCTCCAGCCGACTTGTCTCCAAGGGTCTATTGCTGCCTCGGGCACCTTATGGTCGTCCTCCTGTGAGTCTAGATTTTCGAATCCGACGCAAAAATGATAGTTAATTGTAACGTTCAGGGCCTTGTAATGACGATGGAACACTCAAATTGCGTCGAGATTCAATACATCGGCCTCCAGCCGACTTGTCTCCAAGGGTCTATTGCTGCCTCGGGCACCTTATGGTCGTTCTCCTGTGAGTCTAGATTTTCGAATCCGACGCAAAAATGATAGTTAATTGTAACGTTCAGGGCCTTGTAATGACGATGGAACACTCAAATTGCGTCGAGATTCAATACATCGGCCTCCAGCCGACTTGTCTCCAAGGGTCTATTGCTGCCTCGGGCACCTTATGGTCGTTCTCCTGTGAGTTTAGATTATTGAATCCGACGCAAAAATGATAGTTAATTATAACGTTCAGGGCCTCCTAATGCCGATGGAACACTCAAATTGCGTCGAGATTCAATACATCGGCCTCCAGCCGACTTGTCTCCAAGGGTCTATTGCTGCCTCGGGCACCTTATGGTCGTTCTCCTGTGAGTCTAGATTTTCGAACCCGACGCTAAAATGATAGTTAATTGTAACGTTCAGGGCCTCCTAATGACGATAGAAGACTCAAATTGCGTCGCGATCCAATACATCGTCCTCCAGCCGACTTTTCTCCAAGGGTCTATTGCTGCCTCGGGCACCTTGTGGTCGTTCTCCTGTGAGTTTAGATTATCGAATCCGACGCAAAAATGATAGTTAATTGTAACGTTCAGGGCCTTCTAATGACGATGGGACACTCAAATTGCGTCGAGATTCAATACATCGTCCTCCAGCCGACTTGTCTCCAAGGGTCTATTGCTGTCTCGGGCACAATATGATCCTTCTCCTGTGAGTCTAGATTTTCGAATCCGACGCAAAAATGATAGTGAATTGTAACGTTCAGCGCCTCCTAATGACGATAGAAGACTCAAATTGCGTCGCGATCCAATACATCGTCCTCCAGCCGACTTGTCTCCAAGGGTCTATTGCTGCCTCGGGCACCTTATGGTCGTTCTCCTGTGAGTCTAGATTTTCGAATCCGACGCAAAAATGATAGTTAATTGTAACGTTCAGGGCCTTGTAATGACGATGGAACACTCAAATTGCGTCGAGATTCAATACATCGGCCTCCAGCCGACTTTTCTCCAATGGTCTATTGCAGCCTCGGGCACCTTATGGTCGTTCTCCTGTGAGTTTAGATTATCGAATCCGACGCAAAAATGATAGTTAATTGTAATGTTCAGGGCCTTCTAATGACGATGGGACACTCAAATTGCGTCGCGATTCAATACATCGGCCTCCAGCCGACTTGTCTCAAAGGGTCTATTGCTGCCTCGGGCACCTTATGGTCGTTGTCCTGTGAGTCTAGATTTTCGAATCCGACGCAAAAATGATAGTTAATTGTAATGTTCAGGACCTTCTAATGACGATGGAACACTCAAATTGCGTCGAGATTCAATACATCGGCCTCCAGCCGACTTGTGTCCAAGGGTCTATTGCTGCCTCGGGCACCTTATGATCGTTCTCCTGTGAGTCTAGATTTTCGAACCCGACGCTAAAATGATAGTTAATTGTAACGTTCAGGGCCTCCTAATGACGATAGAAGACTCAAATTGCGTCGCGATCCAATACATCGTCCTCCAGCCGACTTGTCTCCAAGGGTCTATTGCTGCCTCGGGCACCTTATGGTCGTTCTCCTGTGAGTTTAGATTATCGAATCCGACTCAAAAATGATAGTTAATTGTAACGTTCAGGGCCTTCTAATGACGATGGGACACTCAAATTGCGTCGAGATTCAATACATCGTCCTCCAGCCGACTTGTCTCCAAGGGGATATTGCTGTCTCGGGCACAATATGATCCTTCTCCTGTGAGTCTAGATTTTCGAATCTGACGCAAAAATGATAGTGAATTGTAACGTTCAGCGCCTCCTAATGACGATAGAAGACTCAAATTGCGTCGCGATCCAATACATCGTCCTCCAGCCAACTTGTCTCCAAGGGTCTATTGCTGCCTCGGGCACCTTATGGTCGTTCTCCTGTGAGTCTAGATTTTCGAATCCGACGCAAAAATGATAGTTAATTGTAACGTTCAGGGCCTTGTAATGACGATGGAACACTCAAATTGCGTCGAGATTCAATACATCGGCCTCCAGCCGACTTGTCTCCAAGGGTCTATTGCTGCCTCGGGCACCTTATGGTCGTTCTCCTGTGAGTTTAGATTATCGAATCCGACGTAAAAATGATAGTTAATTATAACGTTCAGGGCCTCCTAATGCCGATGGAACACTCACATTGCGTCGAGATTCAATACATCGGCCTCCAGCCGACTTGTCTCCAAGGGTCTATTGCTGCCTCGGGCACCTTATGGTCGTTGTCCTGTGAGTCTAGATTTTCGAATCCGACGCAAAAATGATAGTTAATTGTAACGTTCAGGGCCTTCTAATGACGATGGAACGCTCAAATTGCGTCGAGATTCAATACATCGGCCTCCAGCCTACTTGTCTCCAAGGGGATATCGCTGCCTCGGGCACCACATGATCCTTCTCCTGTGAGTCTAGATTTTCGAATCCGACGCAAAAATGATAGTGAATTGTAACGTTCAGTGCCTCCTAATGACGATAGAAGACTCAAATTGCGTCGCGATCCAATACATCGTCCTCCAGCCGACTTGTCTCCAAGGGTCTATTGCTGCCTCGGGCACCTTATGGTCGTTCTCCTGTGAGTCTAGATTTTCAAATCCGACGCAAAAATGATAGTTAATTGTAACGTTCAGGGCCTTGTAATGACGATGGAACACTCAAATTGCGTCGAGATTCAATACATCGGCCTCCAGCCGACTTGTCTCAAAGGGTCTATTGCTGCCTCGGGCACCTTATGGTCGTTCTCCTGTGAGTTTAGATTATCGAATCCGACGCAAAAATGATAGTTAATTATAACGTTCAGGGCCTCCTAATGCCGATGGAACACTCAAATTGCGTCGAGATTCAATACATCGGCCTCCAGCCGACTTGTCTCCAAGGGTCTATTGCTGCCTCGGGCACCTTATGGTCGTTCTCCTGTGAGTTTAGATTATCGAATCCGACGCAAAAATGATAGTTAATTATAACGTTCAGGGCCTCCTAATGCCGATGGAACACTCACATTGCGTCGAGATTCAATACATCGGCCTCCAGCCGACTTGTCTCCAAGGGTCTATTGCTGCCTCGGGCACCTTATGGTCGTTGTCCTGTGAGTCTAGATTTTCGAATCCGACGCAAAAATGATAGTTAATTGTAACGTTAAGGGCCTTCTAATGACGATGGAACACTCAAATTGCGTCGAGATTCAATACATCGGCCTCCAGCCTACTTGTCTACAAGGGGATATCGCTGCCTCGGGCACCACATGGTCCTTCTCCTGTGAGTCTAGATTTTCGAATCCGACGCAAAAATGATAGTGAATTGTAACGTTCAGTGCCTCCTATGACGATAGAAGACTCCAATTGCGTCGCGATCCAATACATCGTCCTCCAGCCGACTTGTCTCCAAGGGTCTATTGCTGCCTCGGGCACCTTATGGTCGTTCTCCTGTGAGTCTAGATTTTCGAATCCGACGCAAAAATGATAGTTAATTGTAACGTTCAGGGCCTTGTAATGACGATGGAACACTCAAATTGCGTCGAGATTCAATACATCGGCCTCCAGCCGACTTGTCTCCAAGGGTCTATTGCTGCCTCGGGCACCTTATGGTCGTTCTCCTGTGAGTTTAGATTATTGAATCCGACGCAAAAATGATAGTTAATTATAACGTTCAGGGCCTCCTAATGCCGATGGAACACTCAAATTGCGTCGAGATTCAATACATCGGCCTCCAGCCGACTTGTCTCCAAGGGTCTATTGCTGCCTCGGGCACCTTATGGTCGTTCTCCTGTGAGTCTAGATTTTCGAACCCGACGCTAAAATGATAGTTAATTGTAACGTTCAGGGCCTCCTAATGACGATAGAAGACTCAAATTGCGTCGCGATCCAATACATCGTCCTCCAGCCGACTTTTCTCCAAGGGTCTATTGATGCCTCGGGCACCTTGTGGTCGTTCTCCTGTTAGTTTAGATTATCGAATCCGACGCAAAAATGATAGTTAATTGTAACGTTCAGGGCCTTCTAATGACGATGGGACACTCAAATTGCGTCGAGATTCAATACATCGTCCTCCAGCCGACTTGTCTCCAAGGGGATATTGCTGTCTCGGGCACAATATGATCCTTCTCCTGTGAGTCTAGATTTTCGAATCCGACGCAAAAATGATAGTGAAATGTAACGTTCAGCGCCTCCTAATGACGATAGAAGACTCAAATTGCGTCGCGATCCAATACATCGTCCTCCAGCCGACTTGTCTCCAAGGGTCTATTGCTGCCTCGGGCACCTTATGGTCGTTCTCCTGTGAGTCTAGATTTTCGAATCCGACGCAAAAATGATAGTTAATTGTAACGTTCAGGGCCTTGTAATGACGATGGAACACTCAAATTGCGTCGAGATTCAATACATCGGCCTCCAGCCGACTTTTCTCCAAGGGTCTATTGCTGCCTCGGGCACCTTATGGTCGTTCTCCTGTGAGTTTAGATTATCGAATCCGACGCAAAAATGATAGTTAATTGTAATGTTCAGGGCCTTCTAATGACGATGGGACACTCAAATTGCGTCGCGATTCAATACATCGGCCTCCAGCCGACTTGTCTCAAAGGGTCTATTGCTGCCTCGGGCACCTTATGGTCGTTGTCCTGTGAGTCTAGATTTTCGAATCTGACGCAAAAATGATAGTTAATTGTAATGTTCAGGGCCTTCTAATGACGATGGAACACTCAAATTGCGTCGAGATTCAATACATCGGCCTCCAGCCTACTTGTCTCCAAGGGGATATCGCTGCCTCGGGCACCACATGGTCCTTCTCCTGTGAGTCTAGATTTTCGAATCCGACGCAAAAATGATAGTGAATTGTAACGTTCAGCGCCTCCTAATGACGATAGAAGACTCAAATTGCGTCGCGATCCAATACATCGTCCTCCAGCCGACTTGTCTCCAAGGGTCTATTGCTGCCTCGGGCACCTTATGGTCGTTCTCCTGTGAGTCTAGATTTTCGAATCCGACGCAAAAATGATAGTTAATTGTAACGTTCAGGGCCTTGTAATGACGATGGAACACTCAAATTGCGTCGAGATTCAATACATCGGCCTCCAGCCGACTTGTCTCCAAGGGTCTATTGCTGCCTCGGGCACCTTATGGTCGTTCTCCTGTGAGTTTAGTTTATCGAATCCGACGCAAAAATGATAGTTAATTATAACGTTCAGGGCCTCCTAATGCCGATGGAACACTCAAATTGCGTCGAGATTCAATACATCGGCCTCCAGCCGACTTGTCTCCAAGGGTCTATTGCTGCCTCGGGCACCTTATGGTCGTTCTCCTGTGAGTCTAGATTTTCGAACCCGACGCTAAAATGATAGTTAATTGTAACGTTCAGGGCCTCCTAATGACGATAGAAGACTCAAATTGCGTCGCGATCCAATACATCGTCCTCCAGCCGACTTGTCTCCAAGGGTCTATTGCTGCCTCGGGCACCTTATGGTCGTTCTCCTGTGAGTCTAGATTTTCGAATCCGACGCAAAAATGATAGTTAATTGTAACGTTCAGGGCCTTGTAATGACGATGGAACACTCAAATTGCGTCGAGATTCAATACATCGGCCTCCAGCCGACTTGTCTCCAAGGGTCTATTGCTGCCTCGGGCACCTTATGGTCGTTCTCCTGTGAGTTTAGATTATTGAATCCGACGCAAAAATGATAGTTAATTATAACGTTCAGGGCCTCCTAATGCCGATGGAACACTCAAATTGCGTCGAGATTCAATACATCGGCCTCCAGCCGACTTGTCTCCAAGGGTCTATTGCTGCCTCGGGCACCTTATGGTCGTTCTCCTGTGAGTCTAGATTTTCGAACCCGACGCTAAAATGATAGTTAATTGTAACGTTCAGGGCCTCCTAATGACGATAGAAGACTCAAATTGCGTCGCGATCCAATACATCGTCCTCCAGCCGACTTTTCTCCAAGGGTCTATTGCTGCCTCGGGCACCTTGTGGTCGTTCTCCTGTGAGTTTAGATTATCGAATCCGACGCAAAAATGATAGTTAATTGTAACGTTCAGGGCCTTCTAATGACGATGGGACACTCAAATTGCGTCGAGATTCAATACATCGTCCTCCAGCCGACTTGTCTCCAAGGGTCTATTGCTGTCTCGGGCACAATATGATCCTTCTCCTGTGAGTCTAGATTTTCGAATCCGACGCAAAAATGATAGTGAATTGTAACGTTCAGCGCCTCCTAATGACGATAGAAGACTCAAATTGCGTCGCGATCCAATACATCGTCCTCCAGCCGACTTGTCTCCAAGGGTCTATTGCTGCCTCGGGCACCTTATGGTCGTTCTCCTGTGAGTCTAGATTTTCGAATCCGACGCAAAAATGATAGTTAATTGTAACGTTCAGGGCCTTGTAATGACGATGGAACACTCAAATTGCGTCGAGATTCAATACATCGGCCTCCAGCCGACTTTTCTCCAATGGTCTATTGCAGCCTCGGGCACCTTATGGTCGTTCTCCTGTGAGTTTAGATTATCGAATCCGACGCAAAAATGATAGTTAATTGTAATGTTCAGGGCCTTCTAATGACGATGGGACACTCAAATTGCGTCGCGATTCAATACATCGGCCTCCAGCCGACTTGTCTCAAAGGGTCTATTGCTGCCTCGGGCACCTTATGGTCGTTGTCCTGTGAGTCTAGATTTTCGAATCCGACGCAAAAATGATAGTTAATTGTAATGTTCAGGACCTTCTAATGACGATGGAACACTCAAATTGCGTCGAGATTCAATACATCGGCCTCCAGCCGACTTGTGTCCAAGGGTCTATTGCTGCCTCGGGCACCTTATGATCGTTCTCCTGTGAGTCTAGATTTTCGAACCCGACGCTAAAATGATAGTTAATTGTAACGTTCAGGGCCTCCTAATGACGATAGAAGACTCAAATTGCGTCGCGATCCAATACATCGTCCTCCAGCCGACTTGTCTCCAAGGGTCTATTGCTGCCTCGGGCACCTTATGGTCGTTCTCCTGTGAGTTTAGATTATCGAATCCGACTCAAAAATGATAGTTAATTGTAACGTTCAGGGCCTTCTAATGACGATGGGACACTCAAATTGCGTCGAGATTCAATACATCGTCCTCCAGCCGACTTGTCTCCAAGGGGATATTGCTGTCTCGGGCACAATATGATCCTTCTCCTGTGAGTCTAGATTTTCGAATCTGACGCAAAAATGATAGTGAATTGTAACGTTCAGCGCCTCCTAATGACGATAGAAGACTCAAATTGCGTCGCGATCCAATACATCGTCCTCCAGCCAACTTGTCTCCAAGGGTCTATTGCTGCCTCGGGCACCTTATGGTCGTTCTCCTGTGAGTCTAGATTTTCGAATCCGACGCAAAAATGATAGTTAATTGTAACGTTCAGGGCCTTGTAATGACGATGGAACACTCAAATTGCGTCGAGATTCAATACATCGGCCTCCAGCCGACTTGTCTCCAAGGGTCTATTGCTGCCTCGGGCACCTTATGGTCGTTCTCCTGTGAGTTTAGATTATCGAATCCGACGTAAAAATGATAGTTAATTATAACGTTCAGGGCCTCCTAATGCCGATGGAACACTCACATTGCGTCGAGATTCAATACATCGGCCTCCAGCCGACTTGTCTCCAAGGGTCTATTGCTGCCTCGGGCACCTTATGGTCGTTGTCCTGTGAGTCTAGATTTTCGAATCCGACGCAAAAATGATAGTTAATTGTAACGTTCAGGGCCTTCTAATGACGATGGAACGCTCAAATTGCGTCGAGATTCAATACATCGGCCTCCAGCCTACTTGTCTCCAAGGGGATATCGCTGCCTCGGGCACCACATGATCCTTCTCCTGTGAGTCTAGATTTTCGAATCCGACGCAAAAATGATAGTGAATTGTAACGTTCAGTGCCTCCTAATGACGATAGAAGACTCAAATTGCGTCGCGATCCAATACATCGTCCTCCAGCCGACTTGTCTCCAAGGGTCTATTGCTGCCTCGGGCACCTTATGGTCGTTCTCCTGTGAGTCTAGATTTTCAAATCCGACGCAAAAATGATAGTTAATTGTAACGTTCAGGGCCTTGTAATGACGATGGAACACTCAAATTGCGTCGAGATTCAATACATCGGCCTCCAGCCGACTTGTCTCAAAGGGTCTATTGCTGCCTCGGGCACCTTATGGTCGTTCTCCTGTGAGTTTAGATTATCGAATCCGACGCAAAAATGATAGTTAATTATAACGTTCAGGGCCTCCTAATGCCGATGGAACACTCAAATTGCGTCGAGATTCAATACATCGGCCTCCAGCCGACTTGTCTCCAAGGGTCTATTGCTGCCTCGGGCACCTTATGGTCGTTCTCCTGTGAGTTTAGATTATCGAATCCGACGCAAAAATGATAGTTAATTATAACGTTCAGGGCCTCCTAATGCCGATGGAACACTCACATTGCGTCGAGATTCAATACATCGGCCTCCAGCCGACTTGTCTCCAAGGGTCTATTGCTGCCTCGGGCACCTTATGGTCGTTGTCCTGTGAGTCTAGATTTTCGAATCCGACGCAAAAATGATAGTTAATTGTAACGTTAAGGGCCTTCTAATGACGATGGAACACTCAAATTGCGTCGAGATTCAATACATCGGCCTCCAGCCTACTTGTCTACAAGGGGATATCGCTGCCTCGGGCACCACATGGTCCTTCTCCTGTGAGTCTAGATTTTCGAATCCGACGCAAAAATGATAGTGAATTGTAACGTTCAGTGCCTCCTATGACGATAGAAGACTCCAATTGCGTCGCGATCCAATACATCGTCCTCCAGCCGACTTGTCTCCAAGGGTCTATTGCTGCCTCGGGCACCTTATGGTCGTTCTCCTGTGAGTCTAGATTTTCGAATCCGACGCAAAAATGATAGTTAATTGTAACGTTCAGGGCCTTGTAATGACGATGGAACACTCAAATTGCGTCGAGATTCAATACATCGGCCTCCAGCCGACTTGTCTCCAAGGGTCTATTGCTGCCTCGGGCACCTTATGGTCGTTCTCCTGTGAGTTTAGATTATTGAATCCGACGCAAAAATGATAGTTAATTATAACGTTCAGGGCCTCCTAATGCCGATGGAACACTCAAATTGCGTCGAGATTCAATACATCGGCCTCCAGCCGACTTGTCTCCAAGGGTCTATTGCTGCCTCGGGCACCTTATGGTCGTTCTCCTGTGAGTCTAGATTTTCGAACCCGACGCTAAAATGTTAGTTAATTGTAACGTTCAGGGCCTCCTAATGACGATAGAAGACTCAAATTGCGTCGCGATCCAATACATCGTCCTCCAGCCGACTTTTCTCCAAGGGTCTATTGATGCCTCGGGCACCTTGTGGTCGTTCTCCTGTTAGTTTAGATTATCGAATCCGACGCAAAAATGATAGTTAATTGTAACGTTCAGGGCCTTCTAATGACGATGGGACACTCAAATTGCGTCGAGATTCAATACATCGTCCTCCAGCCGACTTGTCTCCAAGGGGATATTGCTGTCTCGGGCACAATATGATCCTTCTCCTGTGAGTCTAGATTTTCGAATCCGACGCAAAAATGATAGTGAAATGTAACGTTCAGCGCCTCCTAATGACGATAGAAGACTCAAATTGCGTCGCGATCCAATACATCGTCCTCCAGCCGACTTGTCTCCAAGGGTCTATTGCTGCCTCGGGCACCTTATGGTCGTTCTCCTGTGAGTCTAGATTTTCGAATCCGACGCAAAAATGATAGTTAATTGTAACGTTCAGGGCCTTGTAATGACGATGGAACACTCAAATTGCGTCGAGATTCAATACATCGGCCTCCAGCCGACTTTTCTCCAAGGGTCTATTGCTGCCTCGGGCACCTTATGGTCGTTCTCCTGTGAGTTTAGATTATCGAATCCGACGCAAAAATGATAGTTAATTGTAATGTTCAGGGCCTTCTAATGACGATGGGACACTCAAATTGCGTCGCGATTCAATACATCGGCCTCCAGCCGACTTGTCTCAAAGGGTCTATTGCTGCCTCGGGCACCTTATGGTCGTTGTCCTGTGAGTCTAGATTTTCGAATCTGACGCAAAAATGATAGTTAATTGTAATGTTCAGGGCCTTCTAATGACGATGGAACACTCAAATTGCGTCGAGATTCAATACATCGGCCTCCAGCCTACTTGTCTCCAAGGGGATATCGCTGCCTCGGGCACCACATGGTCCTTCTCCTGTGAGTCTAGATTTTCGAATCCGACGCAAAAATGATAGTGAATTGTAACGTTCAGCGCCTCCTAATGACGATAGGAGACTCAAATTGCGTCGCGATCCAATACATCGTCCTCCAGCCGACTTGTCTCCAAGGGTCTATTGCTGCCTCGGGCACCTTATGGTCGTTCTCCTGTGAGTCTAGATTTTCGAATCCGACGCAAAAATGATAGTTAATTGTAACGTTCAGGGCCTTGTAATGACGATGGAACACTCAAATTGCGTCGAGATTCAATACATCGGCCTCCAGCCGACTTGTCTCCAAGGGTCTATTGCTGCCTCGGGCACCTTATGGTCGTTCTCCTGTGAGTTTAGTTTATCGAATCCGACGCAAAAATGATAGTTAATTATAACGTTCAGGGCCTCCTAATGCCGATGGAACACTCAAATTGCGTCGAGATTCAATACATCGGCCTCCAGCCGACTTGTCTCCAAGGGTCTATTGCTGCCTCGGGCACCTTATGGTCGTTCTCCTGTGAGTCTAGATTTTCGAACCCGACGCTAAAATGATAGTTAATTGTAACGTTCAGGGCCTCCTAATGACGATAGAAGACTCAAATTGCGTCGCGATCCAATACATCGTCCTCCAGCCGACTTGTCTCCAAGGGTCTATTGCTGCCTCGGGCACCTTATGGTCGTTCTCCTGTGAGTTTAGATTATCGAATCCGACGCAAAAATGATAGTTAATTGTAACGTTCAGGGCCTTCTAATGACGATGGGACACTCAAATTGCGTCGAGATTCAATACATCGTCCTCAAGCCGACTTGTCTCCAAGGGGATAGTGCTGTCTCGGGCACAATATGATCCTTCTCCTGTGAGTCTAGATTTTCGAATCCGACGCAAAAATGATAGTGAATTGTAACGTTCAGCGCCTCCTAATGACGATAGAAGACTCAAATTGCGTCGCGATCCAATACATCGTCCTCCAGCCGACTTGTCTCCAAGGGTCTATTGCTGCCTCGGGCACCTTATGGTCGTTCTCCTGTGAGTTTAGATTATCGAATCCGACGCAAAAATGATAGTTAATTGTAACGTTCAGGGCCTTCTAATGCCGATGGAACATTCAAATTGCGTCGAGATTCAATACATCGGCCTCCAGCCGACTTGTCTCCAAGGGTCTATTGCTGCCTCTGGCACTTTATGGTCGTTCTCCTGTGAGTTTAGATTATCGAATCCGACGCAAAAATGATAGTTAATTGTAACGTTCAGGGCGCCTAATGCCGATGGAACACTCAAATTATGTCGAGATTCAATACATCGGCCTCCAGCCGACTTGTCTCCAAGGGTCTATTGCTGCCTCGGGCACCTTATGGTCGTTGTCCTGTGAGTCTAGATTTTCGAGTCCGACGCAAAAATGATAGTTAATTGTAACGTTCCGGGCCTTCTAATGACGATGGAACACTCAAATTGCGTCGAGATTCAATACATCGGCCTCCAGCCGACTTGTCTCCAAGGGTCTATTGCTGCCTCGGGCACCTTATGGTCGTTCTCCTGTGAGTTTAGATTATCGAATCCGACGCAAAAATGATAGTTAATTATAACGTTCAGGGCCTCCTAATGCCGATGGAACACTCAAATTGCGTCGAGATTCAATACATCGGCCTCCAGCCGACTTGTCTCCAAGGGTCTATTGCTGCCTCGGGCACCTTATGGTCGTTCTCCTGTGAGTCTAGATTTTCGAATCCGACGCAAAAATGATAGTGAATTGTAACGTTCAGCGCCTCCTAATGACGATAGAAGACTCAAATTGCGTCGCGATCCAATACATCGTCCTCCAGACGACTTGTCTCCAAGGGTCTATTGCTGCCTCGGGCACAATATGATCCTTCTCCTGTGAGTCTAGATTTTCGAATCCGACGCAAAAATGATAGTGAATTGTAACGTTCAGCGCCTCCTAATGACGATAGAAGACTCAAATTGCGTCGCGATCCAATACATCGTCCTCCAGCCGACTTGTCTCCAAGGGTCTATTGCTGCCTCGGGCACCTTATGGTCGTTCTCCTGTGAGTTTAGATTATCGAATCCGACGCAAAAATGATAGTTAATTATAACGTTCAGGGCCTCCTAATGCCGATGGAACACTCAAATTGCGTCGAGATTCAATACATCGGCCTCCAGCCGACTTGTCTCCAAGGGTCTATTGCTGCCTTGGGCACCTTTTGGTCGTTGTCCTGTGAGTCTAGATTTTCGTACCCGACGCTAAAATGATAGTTAATTGTAACGTTCAGGGCCTCCTAATGACGATAGAAGACTCAAATTGCGTCGCGATCCAATACATCGTCCTCCAGCCGACTTGTCTCCAAGGGTCTATTGCGGCCTCGGGCACCTTATGGTCGTTCTCCTGTGAGTTTAGATTATCGAATCCGACGCAAAAATGATAGTTAATTGTAACGTTCAGGGCCTTCTAATGACGATGGGACACTCAAATTGCGTCGAGATTCAATACATCGTCCTCCAGCCGACTTGTCTCCAAGGGGATATTGCTGTCTCGGGCACAATATGATCCTTCTCCTGTGAGTCTAGATTTTCGAATCCGACGCAAAAATGATAGTGAATTGTAACGTTCAGCGCCTCCTAATGACGATAGAAGACTCAAATTGCGTCGCGATCCAATACATCGTCCTCCAGCCGACTTGTCTCCAAGGGTCTATTGCTGCCTCGGGCACCTTATGGTCGTTCTCCTGTGAGTTTAGATTATCGAATCCGACGCAAAAATGATAGTTAATTGTAACGTTCAGGGCCTTCTAATGCCGATGGAACACTCAAATTGCGTCGAGATTCAATACATCGGCCTCCAGCCGACTTGTCTCCAAGGGTCTATTGCTGCCTCTGGCACTTTATGGTCGTTCTCCTGTGAGTTTAGATTATCGAATCCGACGCAAAAATGATAGTTAATTGTAACGTTCAGGGCGCCTAATGCCGATGGAACACTCAAATTATGTCGAGATTCAATACATCGGCCTCCAGCCGACTTGTCTCCAAGGGTCTATTGCTGCCTCGGGCACCTTATGGTCGTTGTCCTGTGAGTCTAGATTTTCGAGTCCGACGCAAAAATGATAGTTAATTGTAACGTTCCGGGCCTTCTAATGACGATGGAACACTCAAATTGCGTCGAGATTCAATACATCGGCCTCCAGCCGACTTGTCTCCAAGGGTCTATTGCTGCCTCGGGCACCTTATGGTCGTTCTCCTGTGAGTTTAGATTATCGAATCCGACGCAAAAATGATAGTTAATTATAACGTTCAGGGCCTCCTAATGCCGATGGAACACTCAAATTGCGTCGAGATTCAATACATCGGCCTCCAGCCGACTTGTCTCCAAGGGTCTATTGCTGCCTCGGGCACCTTATGGTCGTTCTCCTGTGAGTCTAGATTTTCGAATCCGACGCAAAAATGATAGTGAATTGTAACGTTCAGCGCCTCCTAATGACGATAGAAGACTCAAATTGCGTCGCGATCCAATACATCGTCCTCCAGACGACTTGTCTCCAAGGGTCTATTGCTGCCTCGGGCACAATATGATCCTTCTCCTGTGAGTCTAGATTTTCGAATCCGACGCAAAAATGATAGTGAATTGTAACGTTCAGCGCCTCCTAATGACGATAGAAGACTCAAATATCGTCGCGATCCAATACATCGTCCTCCAGCCGACTTGTCTCCAAGGGTCTATTGCTGCCTCGGGCACCTTATGGTCGTTCTCGTGTGAGTTTAGATTATCGAATCCGACGCAAAAATGATAGTTAATTATAACGTTCAGGGCCTCCTAATGCCGATGGAACACTCAAATTGCGTCGAGATTCAATACATCGGCCTCCAGCCGACTTGTCTCCAAGGGTCTATTGCTGCCTTGGGCACCTTTTGGTCGTTGTCCTGTGAGTCTAGATTTTCGTACCCGACGCTAAAATGATAGTTAATTGTAACGTTCAGGGCCTCCTAATGACGATAGAAGACTCAAATTGCGTCGCGATCCAATACATCGTCCTCCAGCCGACTTGTCTCCAAGGGTCTATTGCGGCCTCGGGCACCTTATGGTCGTTCTCCTGTGAGTTTAGATTATCGAATCCGACGCAAAAATGATAGTTAATTGTAACGTTCAGGGCCTTCTAATGACGATGGGACACTCAAATTGCGTCGAGATTCAATACATCGTCCTCCAGCCGACTTGTCTCCAAGGGGATATTGCTGTCTCGGGCACAATATGATCCTTCTCCTGTGAGTCTAGATTTTCGAATCCGACGCAAAAATGATAGTGAATTGTAACGTTCAGCGCCTCCTAATGACGATAGAAGACTCAAATTGCGTCGCTATCCAATACATCGTCCTCCAGCCGACTTGTCTCCAAGGGTCTATTGCTGCCTCGGGCACCTTATGGTCGTTCTCCTGTGAGTCTAGATTTTCGAATCCGACGCAAAAATGATAGTTAATTGTAACGTTCAGGGCCTTGTAATGACGATGGAACACTCAAATTGCGTCGCGATTCAATACATCGGCCTCCAGCCGACTTGTCTCAAAGGGTCTATTGCTGCCTCGGGCACCTTATGGTCGTTGTCCTGTGAGTCTAGATTTTCGAATCCGACGCAAAAATGATAGTTAATTGTAATGTTCAGGGCCTTCTAATGACGATGGAACACTCAAATTGCGTCGAGATTCAATACATCGGCCTCCAGCCTACTTGTCTCCAAGGGGATATCGCTGCCTCGGGCACCACATGGTCCTTCTCCTGTGAGTCTAGATTTTCGAATCCGACGCAAAAATGATAGTGAATTGTAACGTTCAGCGCCTCCTAATGACGATTGAAGACTCAAATTGCGTCGCGATCCAATACATCGTCCTCCAGCCGACTTGTCTCCAAGGGTCTATTGCTGCCTCGGGCACCTTATGGTCGTTCTCCTGTGAGTCTAGATTTTCGAATCCGACGCAAAAATGATAGTTAATTGTAACGTTCAGGGCCTTGTAATGACGATGGAACACTCAAATTGCGTCGAGATTCAATACATCGGCCTCCAGCCGACTTGTCTCCAAGGGTCTATTGCTGCCTCGGGCACCTTACGGTCGTTCTCCTGTGAGTTTAGATTATCGAATCCGACGCAAAAATGATAGTTAATTATAACGTTCAGGGCCTCCTAATGCCGATGGAACACTCAAATTGCGTCGAGATTCAATACATCGGCCTCCAGCCGACTTGTCTCCAAGGGTCTATTGCTGCCTCGGGCACCTTATGGTCGTTCTCCTGTGAGTCTAGATTTTCGAACCCGACGCTAAAATGATAGTTAATTGTAACGTTCAGGGCCTCCTAATGACGATAGAAGACTCAAATTGCGTCGCGATCCAATACATCGTCCTCCAGCCGACTTGTCTCCAAGGGTCTATTGCTGCCTCGGGCACCTTATGGTCGTTCTCCTGTGAGTTTAGATTATCGAATCCGACGCAAAAATGATAGTTAATTGTAACGTTCAGGGCCTTCTAATGACGATGGGACACTCAAATTGCGTCGAGATTCAATACATCGTCCTCAAGCCGACTTGTCTCCAAGGGGATAGTGCTGTCTCGGGCACAATATGATCCTTCTCCTGTGAGTCTAGATTTTCGAATCCGACGCAAAAATGATAGTTAATTGTAACGTTCAGGGCCTTCTAATGCCGATGGAACACTCAAATTGCGTCGAGATTCAATACATCGGCCTCCAGCCGACTTGTCTCCGAGCGTCTATTGCTGCCTCTGGCACTTTATGGTCGTTCTCCTGTGAGTTTAGATTATCGAATCCGACGCAAAAATGATAGTTAATTGTAACGTTCAGGGCGCCTAATGCCGATGGAACACTCAAATTATGTCGAGATTCAATAAATCGGCCTCCAGCCGACTTGTCTCCAAGGGTCTATTGCTGCCTCGGGCACCTTATGGTCGTTGTCCTGTGAGTCTAGATTTTCGAGTCCGACGCAAAAATGATAGTTAATTGTAACGTTCAGGGCCTTCTAATGACGATGGAACACTCAAATTGCGTCGAGATTCAATACATCGGCATCCAGCCGACTTGTCTCCAAGGGTCTATTGCTGCCTCGGGCACCTTATGGTCGTTCTCCTGTGAGTTTAGATTATCGAATCCGACGCAAAAATGATAGTTAATTATAACGTTCAGGGCCTCCTAATGCCGATGGAACACTCAAATTGCGTCGAGATTCAATACATCGGCCTCCAGCCGACTTGTCTCCAAGGGTCTATTGCTGCCTCGGACACCTTATGGTCGTTCTCCTGTGAGTCTAGATTTTCGAATCCGACGCAAAAATGATAGTGAATTGTAACGTTCAGCGCCTCCTAATGACGATAGAAGACTCAAATTGCGTCGCGATCCAATACATCGTCCTCCAGACGACTTGTCTCCAAGGGTCTATTGCTGCCTCGGGCACAATATGATCCTTCTCCTGTGAGTCTAGATTTTCGAATCCGACGCAAAAATGATAGTGAATTGTAACGTTCAGCGCCTCCTAATGACGATAGAAGACTCAAATTGCGTCGCGATCCAATACATCGTCCTCCAGCCGACTTGTCTCCAAGGGTCTATTGCTGCCTCGGGCACCTTATGGTCGTTCTCCTGTGAGTTTAGATTATCGAATCCGACGCAAAAATGATAGTTAATTATAACGTTCAGGGCCTCCTAATGCCGATGGAACACTCAAATTGCGTCGAGATTCAATACATCGGCCTCCAGCCGACTTGTCTCCAAGGGTCTATTGCTGCCTCGGGCACCTTATGGTCGTTGTCCTGTGAGTCTAGATTTTCGTACCCGACGCTAAAATGATAGTTAATTGTAACGTTCAGGGCCTCCTAATGACGATAGAAGACTCAAATTGCGTCGCGATCCAATACATCGTCCTCCAGCCGACTTGTCTCCAAGGGTCTATTGCTGCCTCGGGCACCTTATGGTCGTTCTCCTGTGAGTTTAGATTATCGAATCCGACGCAAAAATGATAGTTAATTGTAACGTTCAGGGCCTTCTAATGACGATGGAACACTCAAATTGCGTCGAGATTCAATACATCGGCCTCCAGCCTACTTGTCTCCAAGGGGATATCGCTGCCTCGGGCACCACATGGTCCTTCTCCTGTGAGTCTAGATTTTCGAATCCGACGCAAAAATGATAGTGAATTGTAACGTTCAGCGCCTCCTAATGACGATAGAAGACTCAAATTGCGTCGCGATCCAATACATCGTCCTCCAGCCGACTTGTCTCCAAGGGTCTATTGCTGCCTCGGGCACCTTATGGTCGTTCTCCTGTGAGTCTAGATTTTCGAATCCGACGCAAAAATGATAGTTAATTGTAACGTTCAGGGCCTTGTAATGACGATGGAACACTCAAATTGCGTCGAGATTCAATACATCGGCCTCCAGCCGACTTGTCTCCAAGGGTCTATTGCTGCCTCGGGCACCTTATGGTCGTTCTCCTGTGAGTTTAGATTATCGAATCCGACGCAAAAATGATAGTTAATTATAACGTTCAGGGCCTCCTAATGCCGATGGAACACTCAAATTGCGTCGAGATTCAATACATCGGCCTCCAGCCGACTTGTCTCCAAGGGTCTATTGCTGCCTCGGGCACCTTATGGTCGTTCTCCTGTGAGTCTAGATTTTCGAACCCGACGCTAAAATGATAGTTAATTGTAACGTTCAGGGCCTCCTAATGACGATAGAAGACTCAAATTGCGTCGCGATCCAATACATCGTCCTCCAGCCGACTTGTCTCCAAGGGTCTATTGCTGCCTCGGGCACCTTATGGTCGTTCTCCTGTGAGTTTAGATTATCGAATCCGACGCAAAAATGATAGTTAATTGTAACGTTCAGGGCCTTCTAATGACGATGGGACACTCAAATTGCGTCGAGATTCAATACATCGTCCTCAAGCCGACTTGTCTCCAAGGGGATAGTGCTGTCTCGGGCACAATATGATCCTTCTCCTGTGAGTCTAGATTTTCGAATCCGACGCAAAAATGATAGTGAATTGTAACGTTCAGCGCCTCCTAATGACGATAGAAGACTCAAATTGCGTCGCGATCCAATACATCGTCCTCCAGCCGACTTGTCTCCAAGGGTCTATTGCTGCCTCGGGCACCTTATGGTCGTTCTCCTGTGAGTTTAGATTATCGAATCCGACGCAAAAATGATAGTTAATTGTAACGTTCAGGGCCTTCTAATGCCGATGGAACACTCAAATTGCGTCGAGATTCAATACATCGGCCTCCAGCCGACTTGTCTCCGAGGGTCTATTGCTGCCTCTGGCACTTTATGGTCGTTCTCCTGTGAGTTTTAGATTATCGAATCCGACGCAAAAATGATAGTTAATTGTAACGTTCAGGCGCCTAATGCCGATGGAACACTCAAATTATGTCGAGATTCAATACATCGGCCTCCAGCCGACTTGTCTCCAAGGGTCTATTGCTGCCTCGGGCACCTTATGGTCGTTGTCCTGTGAGTCTAGATTTTCGAGTCCGACGCAAAAATGATAGTTAATTGTAACGTTCAGGGCCTTCTAATGACGATGGAACACTCAAATTGCGTCGAGATTCAATACATCGGCCTCCAGCCGACTTGTCTCCAAGGGTCTATTGCTGCCTCGGGCACCTTATGGTCGTTCTCCTGTGAGTTTAGATTATCGAATCCGACGCAAAAATGATAGTTAATTATAACGTTCAGGGCCTCCTAATGCCGATGGAACACTCAAATTGCGTCGAGATTCAATACATCGGCCTCCAGCCGACTTGTCTCCTAGGGTCTATTGCTGCCTCGGGCACCTTATGGTCGTTCTCCTGTGAGTCTAGATTTTCGAATCCGACGCAAAAATGATAGTGAATTGTAACGTTCAGCGCCTCCTAATGACGATAGAAGACTCAAATTGCGTCGCGATCCAATACATCGTCCTCCAGACGACTTGTCTCCAAGGGTCTATTGCTGCCTCGGGCACAATATGATCCTTCTCCTGTGCGTCTAGATTTTCGAATCCGACGCAAAAATGATAGTGAATTGTAACGTTCAGCGCCTCCTAATGACGATAGAAGACTCAAATTGCGTCGCGATCCAATACATCGTCCTCCAGCCGACTTGTCTCCAAGGGTCTATTGCTGCCTCGGGCACCTTATGGTCGTTCTCCTGTGAGTTTAGATTATCGAATCCGACGCAAAAATGATAGTTAATTATAACGTTCAGGGCCTCCTAATGCCGATGGAACACTCAAATTGCGTCGAGATTCAATACATCTTCCTCCAGCCGACTTGTCTCCAAGGGTCTATTGCTGCCTCGGGCACCTTATGGTCGTTGTCCGGTGAGTCTAGATTTTCGTACCCGACGCTAAAATGATAGTGAATTGTAACGTTCAGCGCCTCCTAATGACGATAGAAGACTCAAATTGCGTCGCGATCCAATACATCGTCCTCCAGCCGACTTGTCTCCAAGGGTCTATTGCTGCCTCGGGCACCTTATGGTCGTTCTCCTGTGAGTTTAGATTATCGAATCCGACGCAAAAATGATAGTTAATTATAACGTTCAGGGCCTCCTAATGCCGATGGAACACTCAAATTGCGTCGAGATTCAATACATCGGCCTCCAGCCGACTTGTCTCCGAGGGTCTATTGCTGCCTCTGGCACTTTATGGTCGTTCTCCTGTGAGTTTAGATTATCGAATCCGACGCAAAAATGATAGTTAATTGTAACGTTCAGGGCGCCTAATGCCGATGGAACACTCAAATTATGTCGAGATTCAATACATCGGCCTCCAGCCGACTGTCTCCAAGGGTCTATTGCTGCCTCGGGCACCTTATGGTCGTTGTCCTGTGAGTCTAGATTTTCGAGTCCGACGCAAAAATGATAGTTAATTGTAACGTTCAGGGCCTTCTAATGACGATGGAACACTCAAATTGCGTCGAGATTCAATACATCGGCCTCCAGGCCGACTTGTCTCCAAGGGTCTATTGCTGCCTCGGGCACCTTATGGTCGTTCTCCTGTGAGTTTAGATTATCGAATCCCGACGCAAAAATGATAGTTAATTATAACGTTCAGGGCCTCGTAATGCCGATGGAACACTCAAATTGCGTCGAGATTCAATACATCGTCCTCCAGCCGACTTGTCTCCAAGGGTCTATTGCTGCCTCGGGCACCTTATGGTCGTTCTCCTGTGAGTCTAGATTTTCGAATCCGACGCAAAAATGATAGTGAATTGTAACGTTCAGCGCCTCCTAATGACGATAGAAGACTCAAATTGCGTCGCGATCCAATACATCGTCCTCCAGACGACTTGTCTCCAAGGGTCTATTGCTGCCTCGGGCACAATATGATCCTTCTCCTGTGAGTCTAGATTTTCGAATCCGACGCAAAAATGATAGTGAATTGTAACGTTCAGCGCCTCCTAATGACGATAGAAGACTCAAATTGCGTCGCGATCCAATACATCGTCCTCCAGCCGACTTGTCTCCAAGGGTCTATTGCTGCCTCGGGCACCTTATGGTCGTTCTCCTGTGAGTTTAGATTATCGAATCCGACGCAAAAATGATAGTTAATTATAACGTTCAGGGCCTCCTAATGCCGATGGAACACTCAAATTGCGTCGAGATTCAATACACCGGCCTCCAGCCGACTTGTCTCCAAGGGTCTATTGCTGCCTCGGGCACCTTATGGTCGTTGTCCTGTGAGTCTAGATTTTCGTACCCGACGCTAAAATGATAGTTAATTGTAACGTTCAGGGCCTCCTAATGACGATAGAAGACTCAAATTGCTTCGCGATCCAATACATCGTCCTCCAGCCGACTTGTCTCCAAGGGTCTATTGCTGTATCGGGCACCTTATGGTCGTTCTCCTGTGAGTTTAGATTATCGAATCCGACGCAAAAATGATAGTTAATTGTAACGTTCAGGGCCTTCTAATGACGATGGGACACTCAAATTGCGTCGAGATTCAATACATCGTCCTCCAGCCGACTTGTCTCCAAGGGGATATTGCTGTCTCGGGCACAATATGATCCTTCTCCTGTGAGTCTAGATTTTCGAATCCGACGCAAAAATGATAGTGAATTGTAACGTTCAGCGCCTCCTAATGACGATAGAAGACTCAAATTGCGTCGCGATCCAATACATCGTCCTCCAGCCGACTTGTCTCCAAGGGTCTATTGCTGCCTCGGGCACCTTATGGTCGATCTCCTGTGAGTCTAGATTTTCGAATCCGACGCAAAAATGATAGTTAATTGCAACGTTCAGGGCCTTGTAACGACGATGGAACACTCAAATTGCGTCGCGATTCAATACATCGGCCTCCAGCCGACTTGTCTCAAAGGGTCTATTGCTGCCTCGGGCACCTTATGGTCGTTGTCCTGTGAGTCTAGATTTTCGAATCCGACGCAAAAATGATAGTTAATTGTAATGTTCAGGGCCTTCTAATGACGATGGAACACTCAAATTGCGTCGAGATTCAATACATCGGCCTCCAGCCTACTTGTCTCCAAGGGGATATCGCTGCCTCGGGCACCACATGGTCCTTCTCCTGTGAGTCTAGATTTTCGAATCCGACGCAAAAATGATAGTGAATTGTAACGTTCAGCGCCTCCTAATGACGATAGAAGACTCAAATTGCGTCGCGATCCAATACATCGTCCTCCAGCCGACTTGTCTCCAAGGGTCTATTGCTGCCTCGGGCACCTTATGGTCGTTCTCCTGTGAGTCTAGATTTTCGAATCCGACGCAAAAATGATAGTTAATTGTAACGTTCAGGGCCTTCTAATGACGATGGAACACTCAAATTGCGTCGAGATTCAATACATTGGCCTCCAGCCTACTTGTCTCCAAGGGGATATCGCTGTTTCGGGCACCACATGGTCCTTCTCCTGTGAGTCTAGATTTTCGAATCCGACGCAAAAATGATAGTGAATTGTAACGTTCAGCGCCTCCTAATGACGATAGAAGACTCAAATTGCGTCGCGATCCAATACATCGTCCTCCAGCCGACTTGTCTCCAAGGGTCTATTGCTGCCTCGGGCACCTTATGGTCGTTCTCCTGTGAGTCTAGATTTTCGAATCCGACGCAAAAATGATAGTTAATTGTAACGTTCAGGGCCTTGTAATGACGATGGAACACTCAAATTGCGTCGAGATTCAATACATCGGCCTCCAGCCGACTTGTCTCCAAGGGTCTATTGCTGCCTCGGGCACCTTATGGTCGTTCTCCTGTGAGTTTAGATTATCGAATCCGACGCAAAAATGATAGTTAATTATAACGTTCAGGGCCTCCTAATGCCGATGGAACACTCAAATTGCGTCGAGATTCAATACATCGGCCTCCAGCCGACTTGTCTCCAAGGGTCTATTGCTGCCTCGGGCACCTTATGGTCGTTCTCCTGTGAGTCTAGATTTTCGAACCCGACGCTAAAATGATAGTTAATTGTAACGTTCAGGGCCTCCTAATGACGATAGAAGACTCAAATTGCGTCGCGATCCAATACATCGTCCTCCAGCCGACTTGTCTCCAAGGGTCTATTGCTGCCTCGGGCACCTTATGGTCGTTCTCCTGTGAGTTTAGATTATCGAATCCGACGCAAAAATGATAGTTAATTGTAACGTTCAGGGCCTTCTAATGACGATGGGACACTCAAATTGCGTCGAGATTCAATACATCGTCCTCAAGCCGACTTGTCTCCAAGGGGATAGTGCTGTCTCGGGCACAATATGATCCTTCTCCTGTGAGTCTAGATTTTCGAATCCGACGCAAAAATGATAGTGAATTGTAACGTTCAGCGCCTCCTAATGACGATAGAAGACTCAAATTGCGTCGCGATCCAATACATCGTCCTCCAGCCGACTTGTCTCCAAGGGTCTATTGCTGCCTCGGGCACCTTATGGTCGTTCTCCTGTGAGTTTAGATTATCGAATCCGACGCAAAAATGATAGTTAATTGTAACGTTCAGGGCCTTCTAATGCCGATGGAACACTCAAATTGCGTCGAGATTCAATACATCGGCCTCCAGCCGACTTGTCTCCGAGGGTCTATTGCTGCCTCTGGCACTTTATGGTCGTTCTCCTGTGAGTTTAGATTATCGAATCCGACGCAAAAATGATAGTTAATTGTAACGTTCAGGGCGCCTAATGCCGATGGAACACTCAAATTATGTCGAGATTCAATACATCGGCCTCCAGCCGACTTGTCTCCAAGGGTCTATTGCTGCCTCGGGCACCTTATGGTCGTTGTCCTGTGAGTCTAGATTTTCGAGTCCGACGCAAAAATGATAGTTAATTGTAACGTTCAGGGCCTTCTAATGACGATGGAACACTCAAATTGCGTCGAGATTCAATACATCGGCCTCCAGCCGACTTGTCTCCAAGGGTCTATTGCTGCCTCGGGCACCTTATGGTCGTTCTCCTGTGAGTTTAGATTATCGAATCCGACGCAAAAATGATAGTTAATTATAACGTTCAGGGCCTCCTAATGCCGATGGAACACTCAAATTGCGTCGAGATTCAATACATCGGCCTCCAGCCGACTTGTCTCCAAGGGTCTATTGCTGCCTCGGGCACCTTATGGTCGTTCTCCTGTGAGTCTAGATTTTCGGAATCCGACGCAAAAATGATAGTGAATTGTAACGTTCAGCGCCTACTAATGACGATAGAAGACTCAAATTGCGTCGCGATCCAATACATCGTCCTCCAGACGACTTGTCTCCAAGGGTCTATTGCTGCCTCGGGCACAATATGATCCTTCTCCTGTGCGTCTAGATTTTCGAATCCGACGCAAAAATGATAGTGAATTGTAACGTTCAGCGCCTCCTAATGACGATAGAAGACTCAAATTGCGTCGCGATCCAATACATCGTCCTCCAGCCGACTTGTCTCCAAGGGTCTATTGCTGCCTCGGGCACCTTATGGTCGTTCTCCTGTGAGTTTAGATTATCGAATCCGACGCAAAAATGATAGTTAATTATAACGTTCAGGGCCTCCTAATGCCGATGGAACACTCAAATTGCGTCGAGATTCAATACATCGGCCTCCAGCCGACTTGTCTCCAAGGGTCTATTGCTGCCTCGGGCACCTTATGGTCGTTGTCCTGTGAGTCTAGATTTTCGTACCCGACGCTAAAATGATAGTGAATTGTAACGTTCAGCGCCTCCTAATGACGATAGAAGACTCAAATTGCGTCGCGATCCAATACATCGTCCTCCAGCCGACTTGTCTCCAAGGGTCTATTGCTGCCTCGGGCACCTTATGGTCGTTCTCCTGTGAGTTTAGATTATCGAATCCGACGCAAAAATGATAGTTAATTATAACGTTCAGGGCCTCCTAATGCCGATGGAACACTCAAATTGCGTCGAGATTCAATACATCGGCCTCCAGCCGACTTGTCTCCGAGGGTCTATTGCTGCCTCCGAGGGTCTATTGCTGCCTCTGGCACTTTATGGTCGTTCTCCTGTGAGTTTAGATTATCGAATCCGACGCAAAAATGATAGTTAATTGTAACGTTCAGGGCGCCTAATGCCGATGGAACACTCAAATTATGTCGAGATTCAATACATCGGCCTCCAGCCGACTTGTCTCCAAGGGTCTATTGCTGCCTCGGGCACCTTATGGTCGTTGTCCTGTGAGTCTAGATTTTCGAGTCCGACGCAAAAATGATAGTTAATTGTAACGTTCAGGGCCTTCTAATGACGATGGAACACTCAAATTGCGTCGAGATTCAATACATCGGCCTCCAGCCGACTTGTCTCCAAGGGTCTATTGCTGCCTCGGGCACCTTATGGTCGTTCTCCTGTGAGTTTAGATTATCGAATCCGACGCAAAAATGATAGTTAATTATAACGTTCAGGGCCTCGTAATGCCGATGGAACACTCAAATTGCGTCGAGATTCAATACATCGTCCTCCAGCCGACTTGTCTCCAAGGGTCTATTGCTGCCTCCGGGCACCTTATGGTCGTTCTCCTGTGAGTCTAGATTTTCGAATCCGACGCAAAAATGATAGTGAATTGTAACGTTCAGCGCCTCCTAATGACGATAGAAGACTCAAATTGCGTCGCGATCCAATACATCGTCCTCCAGACGACTTGTCTCCAAGGGTCTATTGCTGCCTCGGGCACAATATGATCCTTCTCCTGTGAGTCTAGATTTTCGAATCTCGACGCAAAAATGATAGTGAATTGTAACGTTCAGCGCCTCCTAATGACGATAGAAGACTCAAATTGCGTCGCGATCCAATACATCGTCCTCCAGCCGACTTGTCTCCAAGGGTCTATTGCTGCCTCGGGCCACCTTATGGTCGTTCTCCTGTGAGTTTAGATTATCGAATCCGACGCAAAAAATGATAGTTAATTATAACGTTCAGGGCCTCCTAATGCCGATGGAACACTCAAATTGCGTCGAGATTCAATACACCCGGCCTCCAGCCGACTTGTCTCCAAGGGTCTATTGCTCGCCTCGGGCACCTTATGGTCGTTGTCCTGTGAGTCTAGATTTTCGTACCCGACGCTAAAATGATAGTTAATTGTAACGTTCAGGGCCTCCTAATGACGATAGAAGACTCAAATTGCTTCGCGATCCAATACATCGTCCTCCAGCCGACTTGTCTCCAAGGGTCTATTGCTGCCTCGGGCACCTTATGGTCGTTCTCCTGTGAGTTTAGATTATCGAATCCGACGCAAAAATGATAGTTAATTGTAACGTTCAGGGCCTTCTAATGACGATGGGACACTCAAATTGCGTCGAGATTCAATACATCGTCCTCCAGCCCGACTTGTCTCCAAGGGGATATTGCTGTCTCGGGCACAATATGATCCTTCTCCTGTGAGTCTAGATTTTCGAATCCGACGCAAAAATGATAGTGAATTGTAACGTTCAGCGCCTCCTAATGACGATAGAAGACTCAAATTGCGTCGCGATCCAATACATCGTCCTCCAGCCGACTTGTCTCCAAGGGTCTATTGCTGCCTCGGGCACCTTATGGTCGATCTCCTGTGAGTCTAGATTTTCGAATCCGACGCAAAAATGATAGTTAATTGCAACGTTCAGGGCCTTGTAACGACGATGGAACACTCAAATTGCGTCGCGATTCAATACATCGGCCTCCAGCCGACTTGTCTCAAAGGGTCTATTGCTGCCTCGGGCACCTTATGGTCGTTGTCCTGTGAGTCTAGATTTTCGAATCCGACGCAAAAATGATAGTTAATTGTAATGTTCAGGGCCTTCTAATGACGATGGAACACTCAAATTGCGTCGAGATTCAATACATCGGCCTCCAGCCTACTTGTCTCCAAGGGGATATCGCTGCCTCGGGCACCACATGGTCCTTCTCCTGTGAGTCTAGATTTTCGAATCCGACGCAAAAATGATAGTGAATTGTAACGTTCAGCGCCTCCTAATGACGATAGAAGACTCAAATTGCGTCGCGATCCAATACATCGTCCTCCAGCCGACTTGTCTCCAAGGGTCTATTGCTGCCTCGGGCACCTTATGGTCGTTCTCCTGTGAGTCTAGATTTTCGAATCCGACGCAAAAATGATAGTTAATTGTAACGTTCAGGGCCTTGTAATGACGATGGAACACTCAAATTGCGTCGAGATTCAATACATCGGCCTCCAGCCGACTTGTCTCCAAGGGTCTATTGCTGCCTCGGGCACCTTATGGTCGTTCTCCTGTGAGTCTAGATTTTCGAACCCGACGCTAAAATGATAGTTAATTGTAACGTTCAGGGCCTCCTAATGACGATAGAAGACTCAAATTGCGTCGCGATCCAATACATCGTCACCCAGCCGACTTGTCTCCAAGGGTCTATTGCTGCCTCGGGCACCTTATGGTCGTTCTCCTGTGAGTTTAGATTATCGAATCCGACGCAAAAATGATAGTTAATTGTAACGTTCAGGGCGCCTAATGCCGATGGAACACTCAAATTATGTCGAGATTCAATACATCGGCCTCCAGCCGACTTGTCTCCAAGGGTCTATTGCTGCCTCGGGCACCTTATGGTCGTTGTCCTGTGAGTCTAGATTTTCGAGTCCGACGCAAAAATGATAGTTAATTGTAACGTTCAGGGCCTTCTAATGACGATGGAACACTCAAATTGCGTCGAGATTCAATACATCGGCCTCCAGCCTACTTGTCTCCAAGGGGATATCGCTGCCTCGGGCACCACATGATCCTTCTCCTGTGAGTCTAGATTTTCGAATCCGACGCAAAAATGATAGTGAATTGTAACGTTCAGCGCCTCCTAATGCCGATGGAACACTCAAATTGCGTCGAGATTCAATACATCGTCCTCAAGCCGACTTGTCTCCAAGGGGATAGTGCTGTCTCGGGCACAATATGATCCTTCTCCTGTGAGTCTAGATTTTCGAATCCGACGCAAAAATGATAGTGAATTGTAACGTTCAGCGCCTCCTAATGACGATAGAAGACTCAAATTGCGTCGCGATCCAATACATCGTCCTCCAGACGACTTGTCTCCAAGGGTCTATTGCTGCCTCGGGCACAATATGATCCTTCTCCTGTGAGTCTAGATTTTCGAATCCGACGCAAAAATGATAGTGAATTGTAACGTTCAGCGCCTCCTAATGACGATAGAAGACTCAAATTGCGTCGCGATCCAATACATCGTCCTCCAGCCGACTTGTCTCCAAGGGTCTATTGCTGCCTCGGGCACCTTATGGTCGTTCTCCTGTGAGTTTAGATTATCGAATCCGACGCAAAAATGATAGTTAATTATAACGTTCAGGGCCTCCTAATGCCGATGGAACACTCAAATTGCGTCGAGATTCAATACATCGGCCTCCAGCCGACTTGTCTCCAAGGGTCTATTGCTGCCTCGGGCACCTTATGGTCGTTGTCCTGTGAGTCTAGATTTTCGTACCCGACGCTAAAATGATAGTTAATTGTAACGTTCAGGGCCTCCTAATGACGATAGAAGACTCAAATTGCGTCGCGATCCAATACATCGTCCTCCAGCCGACTTGTCTCCAAGGGTCTATTGCTGCCTCGGGCACCTTATGGTCGTTCTCCTGTGAGTTTAGATTATCGAATCCGACGCAAAAATGATAGTTAATTGTAACGTTCAGGGCCTTCTAATGACGATGGGACACTCAAATTGCGTCGAGATTCAATACATCGTCCTCCAGCCGACTTGTCTCCAAGGGGATATTGCTGTCTCGGGCACAATATGATCCTTCTCCTGTGAGTCTAGATTTTCGAATCCGACGCAAAAATGATAGTGAATTGTAACGTTCAGCGCCTCCTAATGACGATAGAAGACTCAAATTGCGTCGCGATCCAATACATCGTCCTCCAGCCGACTTGTCTCCAAGGGTCTATTGCTGCCTCGGGCACCTTATGGTCGTTCTCCTGTGAGTCTAGATTTTCGAATCCGACGCAAAAATGATAGTTAATTGTAACGTTCAGGGCCTTGTAATGACGATGGAACACTCAAATTGCGTCGAGATTCAATACATCGGCCTCCAGCCGACTTGTCTCCAAGGGTCTATTGCTGCCTCGGGCACCTTATGGTCGTTCTCCTTGAGTCCACATTTTCGAACCCGACGCTAAAATGATAGTTAATTGTAACGTTCAGGGCCTCCTAATGACGATAGAAGACTCAAATTGCGTCGCGATCCAATACATCGTCCATCAGCCGACTTGTCTCCAAGGGTCTATTGCTGCCTCGGGCACCTTATGGTCGTTCTCCTGTGAGTTTAGATTATCGAATCCGACGCAAAAATGATAGTTAATTGTAACGTTCAGGGCCTTCTAATGACGATGGGACACTCAAATTGCGTCGAGATTCAATACATCGTCCTCCAGCCGACTTGTCTCCAAGGGGATATTGCTGTCTCGGGCACAATATGATCCTTCTCCTGTGAGTCTAGATTTTCGAATCTGACGCAAAAATGATAGTGAATTGAAACGTTCAGCGCCTCCTAATGACGATAGAAGACTCAAATTGCGTCGCGATCCAATACATCGTCCTCCAGCCGACTTGTCTCCAAGGGTCTATTGCTGCCTCGGGCACCTTATGGTCGTTCTCCTGTGAGTCTAGATTTTCGAATCCGACGCAAAAATGATAGTTAATTGTAACGTTCAGGGCCTTGTAATGACGATGGAACACTCAAATTGCGTCGAGATTCAATACATCGGCCTCCAGCCGACTTGTCTCCAAGGGTCTATTGCTGCCTCGGGCACCTTATGGTCGTTCTCCTGTGAGTTTAGATTATCGAATCCGACGCAAAAATGATAGTTAATTATAACGTTCAGGGCCTCCTAATGCCGATGGAACACTCACATTGCGTCGAGATTCAATACATCGGCCTCCAGCCGACTTGTCTCCAAGGGTCTATTGCTGCCTCGGGCACCTTATGGTCGTTGTCCTGTGAGTCTAGATTTTCGAATCCGACGCAAAAATGATAGTTAATTGTAACGTTCAGGGCCTTCTAATGACGATGGAACACTCAAATTGCGTCGAGATTCAATACATCGGCCTCCAGCCTACTTGTCTCCAAGGGGATATCGCTGCCTCGGGCACCACATGGTCCTTCTCCTGTGAGTCTAGATTTTCGAATCCGACGCAAAAATGATAGTGAATTGTAACGTTCAGTGCCTCCTAATGACGATAGAAGACTCAAATTGCGTCGCGATCCAATACATCGTCCTCCAGCCGACTTGTCTCCAAGGGTCTATTGCTGCCTCGGGCACCTTATGGTCGTTCTCCTGTGAGTCTAGATTTTCGAATCCGACGCAAAAATGATAGTAAATTGTAACGTTCAGGGCCTTGTAATGACGATGGAACACTCAAATTGCGTCGAGATTCAATACATCGGCCTCCAGCCGACTTGTCTCCAAGGGTCTATTGCTGCCTCGGGCACCTTATGGTCGTTCTCCTGTGAGTCTAGATTTTCGAACCCGACGCTAAAATGATAGTTAATTGTAACGTTCAGGGCCTCCTAATGACGATAGAAGACTCAAATTGCGTCGCGATCCAATACATCGTCCTCCAGCCGACTTCTTCTCCAAGGGTCTATTGCTGCCTCGGGCACCTTATGGTCGTTCTCCTGTGAGTTTAGATTATCGAATCCGACGCAAAAATGATAGTTAATTGTAACGTTCAGGGCCTTCTAATGACGATGGGACACTCAAATTGCGTCGAGATTCAATACATCGTCCTCCAGCCGACTTGTCTCCAAGGGGATATTGCTGTCTCGGGCACAATATGATCCTTCTCCTGTGAGTCTAGATTTTCGAATCCGACGCAAAAATGATAGTGAATTGTAACGTTCAGCGCCTCCTAATGACGATAGAAGACTCAAATTGCGTCGCGATCCAATACATCGTCCTCCAGCCGACTTGTCTCCAAGGGGCTATTGCTGCCTCGGGCACCTTATGGTCGTTCTCCTGTGAGTCTAGATTTTCGAATCCGACGCAAAAATGATAGTTAATTGTAACGTTCACGGCCTTGTAATGACGATGGAACACTCAAATTGCGTCGAGATTCAATACATCGGCCTCCAGCCGACTTTTCTCCAAGGGTCTATTGCTGCCTCGGGCACCTTATGGTCGTTCTCCTGTGAGTTTAGATTATCGAATCCGACGCAAAAATGATAGTTAATTGTAATGTTCAGGGCCTTCTAATGACGATGGGACACTCAAATTGCGTCGCGATTCAATACATCGGCCTCCAGCCGAATTGTCTCAAAGGGTCTATTGCTGCCTCGGGCACCTTATGGTCGTTGTCCTGTGAGTCTAGATTTTCGAATCCGACGCAAAAATGATAGTTAATTGTAATGTTCAGGGCCTTCTAATGACGATGGAACACTCAAATTGCGTCGAGATTCAATACATCGGCCTCCAGCCTACTTGTCTCCAAGGGGATATCGCTGCCTCGGGCACCACATGGTCCTTCTCCTGTGAGTCTAGATTTTCGAATCCGACGCAAAAATGATAGTGAATTGTAACGTTCAGCGCCTCCTAATGACGATAGAAGACTCAAATTGCGTCGCGATCCAATACATCGTCCTCCAGCCGACTTGTCTCCAAGGGTCTATTGCTGCCTCGGGCACCTTATGGTCGTTCTCCTGTGAGTCTAGATTTTCGAATCCGACGCAAAAATGATAGTTAATTGTAACGTTCAGGGCCTTCTAATGACGATGGAACACTCAAATTGCGTCGAGATTCAATACATCGGCCTCCAGCCGACTTGTCTCCAAGGGTCTATTGCTGCCTCGGGCACCTTATGGTCGTTCTCCTGTGAGTTTAGATTATCGAATCCGACGCAAAAATGATAGTTAATTATAACGTTCAGGGCCTCCTAATGCCGATAAAACACTCAAATTGCGTCGAGATTCAATACATCGGCCTCCAGCCGACTTGTCTCCAAGGGTCTATTGCTGCCTCGGGCACCTTATGGTCGTTGTCCTGTGAGTCTAGATTTTCGAATCCGACGCAAAAATGATAGTTAATTGTAATGTTCAGGGCCTTCTAATGACGATGGAACACTCAAATTGCGTCGAGATTCAATACATCGGCCTCCAGCCTACTTGTCTCCAAGGGGATATCGCTGCCTCGGGCACCACATGGTCCTTCTCCTGTGAGTCTAGATTTTCGAATCCGACGCAAAAATGATAGTGAATTGTAACGTTCAGCGCCTCCTAATGACGATAGAAGACTCAAATTGCGTCGCGATCCAATACATCGTCCTCCAGCCGACTTGTCTCCAAGGGTCTATTGCTGCCTCGGGCACCTTATGGTCGTTCTCCTGTGAGTCTAGATTTTCGAATCCCACGCAAAAATGATAGTTAATTGTAACTTTCAGGGCCTTGTAATGACGATGGAACACTCAAATTGCGTCGAGATTCAATACATCGGCCTCCAGCCGACTTGTCTCCAAGGGTCTATTGCTGCCTCGGGCCCTTATGGTCGTTCTCCTGTGAGTTTAGATTATCGAATCCGACGCAAAAATGATAGTTAATTATAACGTTCAGGGCCTCCTAATGCCGATGGAACACTCAAATTGCGTCGAGATTCAATACATCGGCCTCCGGCCGACTTGTCTCCAAGGGTCTATTGCTGCCTCGGGCACCTTATGGTCGTTCTCCTGTGAGTCTAGATTTTCGAACCCGACGCTAAAATGATAGTTAATTGTAACGTTCAGGGCCTCCTAATGACGATAGAAGACTCAAATTGCGTCGCGATCCAATACATCGTCCTCCAGCCGACTTGTCTCCAAGGGTCTATTGCTGCCTCGGGCACCTTATGGTCGTTCTCCTGTGAGTTTAGATTATCGAATCCGACGCAAAAATGATAGTTAATTGTAACGTTCAGGGCCTTCTAATGACGATGGGACACTCAAATTGCGTCGAGATTCTATACATCGGCCTCCAGCCGACTTGTCTCCAAGGGGATATTGCTGTCTCGGGCACAATATGATCCTTCTCCTGTGAGTCTAGATTTTCGAATCCGACGCAAAAATGATAGTGAATTGTAACGTTCAGCGCCTCCTAATGACGATAGAAGACTCAAATTGCGTCGCGATCCAATACATCGTCCTCCAGCCGACTTGTCTCCAAGGGTCTATTGCTGCCTCGGGCACCTTATGGTCGTTCTCCTGTGAGTCTAGATTTTCGAATCCGACGCAAAAATGATAGTTAATTGTAACTTTCAGGGCCTTGTAATGACGATGGAACACTCAAATTGCGTCGAGATTCAACACATCGGCCTCCAGCCGACTTGTCTCCAAGGGTCTATTGCTGCCTCTGGCACCTTATGGTCGTTCTCCTGTGAGTTTAGATTATCGAATCCGACGCAAAAATGATAGTTAATTGTAACGTTCAGGGCGCCTAATGCCGATGGAACACTCAAATTATGTCGAGATTCAATACATCGGCCTCCAGCCGACTTGTCTCCAAGGGTCTATTGCTGCCTCGGGCACCTTATGGTCGTTGTCCTGTGAGTCTAGATTTTCGAGTCCGACGCAAAAATGATAGTTAATTGTAACGTTCAGGGCCTTCTAATGACGATGGAACACTCAAATTGCGTCGAGATTCAATACATCGGCCTCCAGCCGACTTGTCTCCAAGGGTCTATTGCTGCCTCGGGCACCTTATGGTCGTTCTCCTGTGAGTTTAGATTATCGAATCCGACGCAAAAATGATAGTTAATTATAACGTTCAGGGCCTCCTAATGCCGATGGAACACTCAAATTGCGTCGAGATTCAATACAACGGCCACCAGCCGACTTATCTCCAAGGGTCTATTGCTGCCTCGGGCACCTTATGGTCGTTCTCCTGTGAGTCTAGATTTTCGAATCCGACGCAAAAATGATAGTTAATTGTAACGTTCACGGCCTTGTAATGACGATGGAACACTCAAATTGCGTCGAGATTCAATACATCGGCCTCCAGCCGACTTTTCTCCAAGGGTCTATTGCTGCCTCGGGCACCTTATGGTCGTTCTCCTGTGAGTTTAGATTATCGAATCCGACGCAAAAATGATAGTTAATTATAACGTTCAGGGCCTCCTAATGCCGATAAAACACTCAAATTGCGTCGAGATTCAATACATCGGCCTCCAGCCGACTTGTCTCCAAGGGTCTATTGCTGCCTCGGGCACCTTATGGTCGTTGTCCTGTGAGTCTAGATTTTCGAATCCGACGCAAAAATGATAGTTAATTGTAATGTTCAGGGCCTTCTAATGACGATGGAACACTCAAATTGCGTCGAGATTCAATACATCGGCCTCCAGCCTACTTGTCTCCAAGGGGATATCGCTGCCTCGGGCACCACATGGTCCTTCTCCTGTGAGTCTAGATTTTCGAATCCGACGCAAAAATGATAGTGAATTGTAACGTTCAGCGCCTCCTAATGACGATAGAAGACTCAAATTGCGTCGCGATCCAATACATCGTCCTCCAGCCGACTTGTCTCCAAGGGTCTATTGCTGCCTCGGGCACCTTATGGTCGTTCTCCTGTGAGTCTAGATTTTCGAATCCGACGCAAAAATGATAGTTAATTGTAACGTTCACGGCCTTGTAATGACGATGGAACACTCAAATTGCGTCGAGATTCAATACATCGGCCTCCAGCCGACTTTTCTCCAAGGGTCTATTGCTGCCTCGGGCACCTTATGGTCGTTCTCCTGTGAGTTTAGATTATCGAATCCGACGCAAAAATGATAGTTAATTGTAATGTTCAGGGCCTTCTAATGACGATGGGACACTCAAATTGCGTCGCGATTCAATACATCGGCCTCCAGCCGAATTGTCTCAAAGGGTCTATTGCTGCCTCGGGCACCTTATGGTCGTTGTCCTGTGAGTCTAGATTTTCGAATCCGACGCAAAAATGATAGTTAATTGTAATGTTCAGGGCCTTCTAATGACGATGGAACACTCAAATTGCGTCGAGATTCAATACATCGGCCTCCAGCCTACTTGTCTCCAAGGGGATATCGCTGCCTCGGGCACCACATGGTCCTTCTCCTGTGAGTCTAGATTTTCGAATCCGACGCAAAAATGATAGTGAATTGTAACGTTCAGCGCCTCCTAATGACGATAGAAGACTCAAATTGCGTCGCGATCCAATACATCGTCCTCCAGCCGACTTGTCTCCAAGGGTCTATTGCTGCCTCGGGCACCTTATGGTCGTTCTCCTGTGAGTCTAGATTTTCGAATCCGACGCAAAAATGATAGTTAATTGTAACGTTCAGGGCCTTCTAATGACGATGGAACACTCAAATTGCGTCGAGATTCAATACATCGGCCTCCAGCCGACTTGTCTCCAAGGGTCTATTGCTGCCTCGGGCACCTTATGGTCGTTCTCCTGTGAGTTTAGATTATCGAATCCGACGCAAAAATGATAGTTAATTATAACGTTCAGGGCCTCCTAATGCCGATAAAACACTCAAATTGCGTCGAGATTCAATACATCGGCCTCCAGCCGACTTGTCTCCAAGGGTCTATTGCTGCCTCGGGCACCTTATGGTCGTTGTCCTGTGAGTCTAGATTTTCGAATCCGACGCAAAAATGATAGTTAATTGTAATGTTCAGGGCCTTCTAATGACGATGGAACACTCAAATTGCGTCGAGATTCAATACATCGGCCTCCAGCCTACTTGTCTCCAAGGGGATATCGCTGCCTCGGGCACCACATGGTCCTTCTCCTGTGAGTCTAGATTTTCGAATCCGACGCAAAAATGATAGTGAATTGTAACGTTCAGCGCCTCCTAATGACGATAGAAGACTCAAATTGCGTCGCGATCCAATACATCGTCCTCCAGCCGACTTGTCTCCAAGGGTCTATTGCTGCCTCGGGCACCTTATGGTCGTTCTCCTGTGAGTCTAGATTTTCGAATCCGACGCAAAAATGATAGTTAATTGTAACTTTCAGGGCCTTGTAATGACGATGGAACACTCAAATTGCGTCGAGATTCAATACATCGGCCTCCAGCCGACTTGTCTCCAAGGGTCTATTGCTGCCTCGGGCCCTTATGGTCGTTCTCCTGTGAGTTTAGATTATCGAATCCGACGCAAAAATGATAGTTAATTATAACGTTCAGGGCCTCCTAATGCCGATGGAACACTCAAATTGCGTCGAGATTCAATACATCGGCCTCCGGCCGACTTGTCTCCAAGGGTCTATTGCTGCCTCGGGCACCTTATGGTCGTTCTCCTGTGAGTCTAGATTTTCGAACCCGACGCTAAAATGATAGTTAATTGTAACGTTCAGGGCCTCCTAATGACGATAGAAGACTCAAATTGCGTCGCGATCCAATACATCGTCCTCCAGCCGACTTGTCTCCAAGGGTCTATTGCTGCCTCGGGCACCTTATGGTCGTTCTCCTGTGAGTTTAGATTATCGAATCCGACGCAAAAATGATAGTTAATTGTAACGTTCAGGGCCTTCTAATGACGATGGGACACTCAAATTGCGTCGAGATTCTATACATCGGCCTCCAGCCGACTTGTCTCCAAGGGGATATTGCTGTCTCGGGCACAATATGATCCTTCTCCTGTGAGTCTAGATTTTCGAATCCGACGCAAAAATGATAGTGAATTGTAACGTTCAGCGCCTCCTAATGACGATAGAAGACTCAAATTGCGTCGCGATCCAATACATCGTCCTCCAGCCGACTTGTCTCCAAGGGTCTATTGCTGCCTCGGGCACCTTATGGTCGTTCTCCTGTGAGTCTAGATTATCGAATCCGACGCAAAAATGATAGTTAATTGTAACGTTCAGGGAATTCTAATGCCGATGGAACACTCAAATTGCGTCGAGATTCAACACATCGGCCTCCAGCCGACTTGTCTCCAAGGGTCTATTGCTGCCTCTGGCACCTTATGGTCGTTCTCCTGTGAGTTTAGATTATCGAATCCGACGCAAAAATGATAGTTAATTGTAACGTTCAGGGCGCCTAATGCCGATGGAACACTCAAATTATGTCGAGATTCAATACATCGGCCTCCAGCCGACTTGTCTCCAAGGGTCTATTGCTGCCTCGGGCACCTTATGGTCGTTGTCCTGTGAGTCTAGATTTTCGAGTCCGACGCAAAAATGATAGTTAATTGTAACGTTCAGGGCCTTCTAATGACGATGGAACACTCAAATTGCGTCGAGATTCAATACATCGGCCTCCAGCCGACTTGTCTCCAAGGGTCTATTGCTGCCTCGGGCACCTTATGGTCGTTCTCCTGTTGTGAGTCTAGATTTTCGAATCCGACGCAAAAATGATAGTGAATTGTAACGTTCAGCGCCTCCTAATGACGATAGAAGACTCAAATTGCGTCGCGATCCAATACATCGTCCTCCAGACGACTTGTCTCCAAGGGTCTATTGCTGCCTCGGGCACAATATGATCCTTCTCCTGTGAGTCTAGATTTTCGAATCCGACGCAAAAATGATAGTGAATTGTGACGTTCAGCGCCTCCTAATGACGATAGAAGACTCAAATTTCGTCGCGATCTAATACATCGTCCTCCAGCCGACTTGTCTCCAAGGGTCTATTGCTGCCTCGGGCAAATTATGGTCGTTCTCCTGTGAGTTTAGATTATCGAATCCGACGCAAAAATGATAGTTAATTATAACGTTTCAGGGCCTCCTAATGCCGATGGAACACTCAAATTGCGTCGAGATTCAATACATCGGCCTCCAGCCGACTTGTCTCCAAGGGTCTATTGCTGCCTCGGGCACCTTATGGTCGTTGTCCTGTGAGTCTAGATTTTCGTACCCGACGCTAAAATGATAGTTAATTGTAACGTTCAGGGCCTCCTAATGACGATATAAGACTCAAATTGCGTCGCGATCCAATACATCGTCCTCCAGCCGACTTGTCTCCAAGGGTGTATTGCTGCCTCGGGCACCTTATGGTCGTTCTCCTGTGAGTTTAGATTATCGAATCCGACGCAAAAATGATAGTTAATTGTAACGTTCAGGGCCTTCTAATGACGATGGGACACTCAAATTGCGTCGAGATTCAATACATCGTCCTCCAGCCGACTTGTCTCCAAGGGGATATTGCTGTCTCGGGCACAATATGATCCTTCTCCTGTGAGTCTAGATTTTCGAATCCGACGCAAAAATGATAGTGAATTGTAACGTTCAGCGCCCCCTAATGACGATAGAAGACTCAAATTTGGTTCGCGATCCAATACATCGTCCTCCAGCCGACTTGTCTCCAAGGGTCTACTGCTGCCTCGGGCACCTTATGGTCGTTCTCCTGTGAGTCTAGATTATCGAATCCGACGCAAAAATGATAGTTAATTGTAACGTTCAGGGCCTTCTAATGCCGATGGAACACTCAAATTGCGTCGAGATTCAATACATCGTCCTCCAGCCGACTTGTCTCCAAGGGGATATTGCTGTCTCGGGCACAATATGATCCTTCTCCTGTGAGTCCTAGATTTTCGAATCCGACGCAAAAATGATAGTGAATTGTAACGTTCAGCGCCTCCTAATGACGATAGAAGACTCAAATTGCGTCGCGATCCAATACATCGTCCTCCAGCCGACTTGTCTCCAAGGGTCTATTGCTGCCTCGGGCACCTTATGGTCGTTCTCCTGTGAGCCTAGATTTTCGAACCCGACGCAAAAATGATAGTTAATTGTAACGTTCAGGGCCTTCTAATGCCGATGGAACACTCAAATTGCGTCGAGATTCAATACATCGGCCTCCAGCCGACTTGTCTCCAAGGGTCTATTGCCTGCCTCGGGCACCTTATGGTCGTTCTCCTGTGAGTCTAGATTTTCGAATCCGACGCAAAAATGATAGTTAATTGTAACGTTCAGGGCCTTCTAATGACGATGGAACACTCAAATTGCGTCGCGATCCAATACATCGTCCTCCAGCCGACTTGTCTCCAAGGGTCTATTGCTGCCCTCGGGCACCTTATGGTCGTTCTCCTGTGAGTTTAGATTATCGAATCCGACGCAAAAATGATAGTTAATTGTAACGTTCAGGCCTTCCTAATGACGATGGGACACTCAAATTGCGTCGAGATTCAATACATCGTCCTCCAGCCGACTTGTCTCCAAGGGGATATTGCTGTCTCGGGCACAATATGATCCTTCTCCTGTGAGTCTAGATTTTCGAATCCGACGCAAAAATGATAGTGAATTGTAACGTTCAGCGCCTCCTAATGACGATAGAAGACTCAAATTGCGTCGCGATCCAATACATCGTCCTCAGCCGACTTGTCTCCAAGGGTCTATTGCTGCCTCGGGCACCTTATGGTCGTTCTCCTGTGAGTCTAGATTTTCGAATCCGACGCAAAAATGATAGTTAATTGTAACGTTCAGGCCTTGTAATGACGATGGAACACTCAAATTGCGTCGCGATCCAATACATCGTCCTCCAGCCGACTTGTCTCCAAGGGTCTATTGCTGCCTCGGGCACCTTATGGTCGTTCTCCTGTGAGTTTAGATTATCGAATCCGACGCAAAAATGATAGTTAATTGTAACGTTCAGGGCCTTCTAATGACGATGGGACACTCAAATTGCGTCGAGATTCAATACATCGGCCTCCAGCCGACTTGTCTCCAAGGGGGATATTGCTGTCTCGGGCACAATATGATCCATCTCCTGTGAGTCTAGATTTTCGAATCCGACGCAAAAATGATAGTGAATTGTAACGTTCAGCGCTCCTAATGACGATAGAAGACTCAAATTGCGTCGCGATCCAATACATCGTCCTCCAGCCGACTTGTCTCCAAGGGTCTATTGCTGCCTCGGGCACCTTATGGTCGTTCTCCTGTGAGTCTAGATTATCGAATCCGACGCAAAAATGATAGTTAATTGTAACGTTCAGGGCCTCGTATGACGATGGAACACTCAAATTGCGTCGAGATTCAATACATCGGCTCCAGCCGACTTGTCTCCAAGGGTCTATTGCTGCCTCGGGCACCTTATGGTCGTTCTCCTGTGAGTTTAGATTATCGAATCCGACGCAAAAATGATAGTTAATTATAACGTTCAGGGCCTCCTAATGCCGATGGAACACTCAAATTGCGTCGAGATTCAATACATCGGCCTCCAGCCGACTTGTCTCCAAGGGTCTATTCCTGCCTCGGGCACCTTATGGTCGTTCTCCTGTGAGTCTAGATTTTCGAATCCGACGCAAAAATGATAGTTAATTGTAACGTTCAGGGCCTTCTAATGCCGATGGAACACTCAAATTGCGTCGAGATTCAATACATCGGCCTCCAGCCGACTTGTCTCCAAGGGTCTATTGCTGCCTCGGGCACCTTATGGTCGTTCTCCTGTGAGTTTAGATTATCGAGTCCGACGCAAAAAATGATAGTTAATTGTAACGTTCAGGGCCTCCTAATGCCGATGGAACACTCAAATTGCGTCGAGATTCATACATCGTCCTCCAGCCGACTTGTCCTCCAAGGGGATATTGCTGTCTCGGGCACAATATGATCCTTCTCCTGTGAGTCTAGATTTTCGAATCCGACGCAAAAATGATAGTGAATTGTAACGTTCAGCGCCTCCTAATGACGATAGAAGACTCAAATTGCGTCGCGATCCAATACATCGTCCTCCAGCCGACTTGTCTCCAAGGGTCTATTGCTGCCTCGGGCACCTTATGGTCGTTCTCCTGTGAGTCTAGATTTTCGAATCCGACGCAAAAATGATAGTTAATTGTAACGTTCAGGGCCTTGTAATGACGATGGAACACTCAAATTGCGTCGAGATTCAATACATCGGCCTCCAGCCGATTTGTCTCCAAGGGTCTATTGCTGCCACGGGCACCTTATGGTCGTTCTCCTGTGAGTCTAGATTTTCGAATCCGACGCAAAAATGATAGTTAATTGTAACGTTCAGGGCCTTGTAATGACGATGGAACAGTCAAATTGCGTCGCGATCCAATACATCGTCCTCCAGCCGACTTGTCTCCAAGGATCTAATGCTGCCTCGGGCACTTTATGGTCGTTCTCTTGTAATTCTAGATTTTCGAATCCGACGCAAAAATGATAGTGAATTGTAACGTTCAGCGCCTCCTAATGACGATAGAAGACTCTAATTGCGTCGCGATCCAATACATCGTCCTCCAGCCGACTTGTCTCCAAGGGTCTATTGCTGCCTCGGGCACCTTATGGTCGTTCTCCTGTGAGTCTAGATTTTCGAATCCGACGCAAAAATGATAGTTAATTGTAACGTTCAGGGCCTTGTAATGACGATGGAACACTCAAATTGCGTCGAGATTCAATACATCGTCCTCCAGCCGACTTGTCTCCAAGGGTCTATTGCTGCCTCCGGCACCTTATGGTCGTTCTCCTGTGAGTTTAGATTATCGAATCCGACGCAAAAATGATAGTTAATTGTAACGTTCAGGGCCTTCTAATGACGATGGGACACTCAAATTGCGTCGAGATTCAATACATCGGCCTCCAGCCGACTTGTCTCCAAGGGGATATTGCTGTCTCGGGCACAATATGATCCTTCTCTGTGAGTCTAGATTTTCGAATCCGACGCAAAAATGATAGTGAATTGTAACGTTCAGCGCCTCCTAATGACGATAGAAGACTCAAATTGCGCCGCGATCCAATACATCGTCCTCCAGCCGACTTGTCTCCAAGGGTCTATTGCTGCCTCGGGCACCTTATGGTCGTTCTCCTGTGAGTCTAGATTTTCGAATCCGACGCAAAAATGATAGTTAATTGTAACGTTCAGGGCCTTGTAATGACGATGGAACACTCAAATTGCGTCGAGATTCAATACATCGGCCTCCAGCCGACTTGTCTCCAAGGGTCTATTGCTGCCTCGGGCACCTTATGGTCGTTCTCCTGTGAGTTTAGATTATCGAATCCGACGCAAAAATGATAGTTAATTATAACGTTCAGGGCCTCCTAATGCCGATGGAACACTCAAATTGCGTCGAGATTCATACATCGGCCCTCCAGCCGACCTTGTCCTCCAAGGGTCTATTGCTGATTCGGGCACCTTATGGTCGTTGTCCTGTGAGTCTAGATTTTCGAATCCGACGCAAAAATGATAGTTAATTGTAACGTTCAGGGCCTTCTAATGACGATGGAACACTCAAATTGCGTCGAGATTCAATACATCGGCCTCCAGCCTACTTGTCTCCAAGGGGATATCGCTGCCTCGGGCACCACATGGTCCTTCTCCTGTGAGTCTAGATTTTCGAATCCGACGCAAAAATGATAGTGAATTGTAACGTTCAGCGCCTCCTAATGACGATAGAAGACTCAAATTGCGTCGAGATTCAATACATCGTCCTCCAGCCGACTTGTCTCCAAGGGTCTATTGCTGCCTCGGGCACCTTATGGTCGTTCTCCTGTGAGTCTAGATTATCGTATCCGACGCAAAAATGATAGTTAATTGTAACGTTCAGGGCCTCTAATGCCGATGGAACACTCAAATTGCGTCGAGATCCAATACGTCGTCCTCCAGCCGACTTGTCTCCAAGGGTCTATTGCTGCCTCGGGCACCTTATGGTCGTTCTCCGTTGAGTTTAGATTATCGAATCCGACGCAAAAATGATAGTTAATTGTAACGTTCAGGGCCTTGTAATGACGATGGAACACTCAAATTGCGTCGAGATTCAATACATCGTCCTCCAGCCGACTTGTCTCCAAGGGTCTATTCCTGCCTCGGGCACCTTATGGTCGTTCTCCTGTGAGTCTAGATTTTCGAATCCGACGCAAAAATGATAGTTAATTGTAACGTTCAGGGCCTTCTAATGCCGATGGAACACTCAAATTGCGTCGAGATTCAATACATGGGCCTCCAGCCGACTTGTCTCCAAGGGTCTATTGCTGCCTCGGGCACCTTATGGTCGTTCTCCTGTGAGTTTAGATTATCGAATCCGACGCAAAAATGATAGTTAATTGTAACGTTCAGGGCCTCCTAATGCCGATGGAACACTCAAATTGCGTCGAGATTCAATACATCGTCCTCCAGCCGACTTGTCTCCAAGGGGATATTGCTGTCTCGGGCACAATATGATCCTTCTCCTGTGAGTCTAGATTTTCGAATCCGACGCAAAAATGATAGTGAATTGTAACGTTCAGCGCCTCCTAATGACGATAGAAGACTCAAATTGCGTCGCGATCCAATACATCGTCCTCCAGCCGACTTGTCTCCAAGGGTCTATTGCTGCCTCGGGCACCTTATGGTCGTTCTCCTGTGAGTCTAGATTTTCGAATCCGACGCAAAAATGATAGTTAATTGTAACGTTCAGGGCCTTGTAATGACGATGGAACACTCAAATTGCGTCGAGATTCAATACATCGGCCTCCAGCCGACTTGTCTCCAAGGGTCTATTGCTGCCTCGGGCACCTTATGGTCGTTCTCCTGTGAGTTTAGATTATCGAATCCGACGCAAAAATGATAGTTAATTATAACGTTCAACGCCTTGTAATGCCGATGGAACACTCAAATTGCGTCGAGATTCAATACATCGGCCTCCAGCCGACTTGTCTCCAAGGGGCTATTGCTGCCTCGGGCACCTTACGGTCGTTCTCCTGTGAGTCTAGATTTTCGAACCCGACGCTAAAATGATAGTTAATTGTAACGTTCAGGGCCTCCTAATGACGATAGAAGACCCAAATTGCGTCGCGATCCAATACATCGTCCTCCAGCCGACTTGTCTCCAAGGGTCTATTGCTGCCTCGGGCACCTTATGGTCGTTCTCCTGTGAGTTTAGATTATCGAATCCGACGCAAAAATGATAGTTAATTGTAACGTTCAGGGCCTTCTAATGACGATGGGACACTCAAATTGCGTCGAGATTCAATACATCGTCCTCCAGCCGACTTGTCTCCAAGGGGATATTGCTGTCTCGGGCACAATATGATCTTTCTCCTGTGAGTCTAGATTTTCGAATCCGACGCAAAAATGATAGTTAATTGTAACGTTCAGCGCCTCCTAATGACGATAGAAGACTCAAATTGCGTCGCGATCCAATACGTCGTCCTCCAGCCGACTTGTCTCCAAGGGTCTATTGCTGCCTCGGGCACCTTATGGTCGTTCTCCTGTGAGTCTAGATTATCGAATCCCACGCAAAAATGATAGTTAATTGTAACGTTCAGGGCCTTCTAATGCCGATGGAACACTCAAATTGCGTCGAGATTCAATACATCGGCCTCCAGCCGACTTGTCTCCAAGGGTCTATTGCTGCCTCGGGCACCTTATGGTCGTTCTCCTGTGAGTTTAGATTATCGAATCCGACGCAAAAATGATAGTTAATTGTAACGTTCAGGGCCTTCTAATGACGATGGAACACTCAAATTGCGTCGAGATTCAAATACATCGGCCTCCAGCCTACTTGTCTCCAAGGGGATATCGCTGCCTCGGGCACCACATGGTCCTTCTCCTGTGAGTATGGATTTTCGAATCCGACGCAAAAATGATAGTGAATTGTAACGTTCAGCGCCTCCTAATGACGATAGAAGACTCAAATTGCGTCGCAATCCAATACATCGTCCTCCAGCCGACTTGTCTCCAAGGGTCTATTGCTGCCTCGGGCACCTTATGGTCGTTCTCCTGTGAGTCTAGATTTTCGAACCCGACGCTAAAATGATAGTTAATTGTAACGTTCAGGGCCTCCTAATGACGATAGAAGACTCAAATTGCGTCGCGATCCAATACATCGTCCTCCAGCCGACTTGTCTCCAAGGGTCTATTGCTGCCTCGGGCACCTTATGGTCGTTCTCCTGTGAGTCTAGATTTTCGAATCCGACGCAAAAATGATAGTTAATTGTAACGTTCAGGGCCTCCTAATGACGATAGAAGACTCAAATTGCGTCGAGATTCAATACATCGGCCTCCAGCCGACTTGTCTCCAAGGGTCTATTGCTGCGCGGGCACCTTATGGTCGTTCTCCTGTGAGTTTAGATTATCGAATCCGACGCAAAAATGATCGTTAATTATAACGTTCAGGGCCTCCTAATGCCGATGGAACACTCAAATTGCGTCGAGATTCAATACATCGGCCTCCAGCCTACTTGTCTCCAAGGGTCTATTGCTGCCTCGGGCACCTTATGGTCGTTGTCCGGTGAGTCTAGATTTTCGAATCCGACGCAAAAATGATAGTCAATTGTAACGTTCAGGGCCTTCTAATGACGATGGAACACTCAAATTGCGTCGAGATTCAATACATCGGCCTCCAGCCTACTTGTCTCCAAGGGGATATCGCTGCCTCGGGCATCACATGGTCCTTCTCCTGTGAGTCTAGATTTTCGAATCCGACGCAAAAATGATAGTTAATTGTAACGTTCAGGGCCTTGTAATGACGATGGAACACTCAAATTGCGTCGCGATCCAATACATCGTCCCTCCAGCCGACTTGTCTCCAAGGGTCTATTGCTGCCTCGGGCACCTTATGGTCGTTCTCCTGTGAGTTTAGATTATCGAATCCGACGCAAAAATGATAGTTAATTGTAACGTTCAGGGCCTTCTAATGACGATGGGACACTCAAATTGCGTCGAGATTCAATACATCGTCCTCCAGCCGACTTGTCTCCAAGTGGATATTGCTGTCTCGGGCACAATATGATCCTTCTCCTGTGAGTCTAGATTTTCGAATCGACGCAAAAATGATAGTGAATTGTAACGTTCAGCGCCTCCTAATGACGATAGAAGACTCAAATTGCTTCGCGATCCAATTACATCGTCCTCCAGCCGACTTGTATCCAAGGGTCTATTGCTGCCTCGGGCACCTTATGGTCGTTCTCCTGTGAGTCTAGATTATCGAATCCGACGCAAAAATGATAGTTAATTGTAACGTTCAGGGCCTTCTAATGCCGATGGAACACTCAAATTGCGTCGAGATTCAATACATCGGCCTCCAGCCGACTTGTCTCCAAGGGTCTATTGCTGCCCTCGGGCACCTTATTGTCGTTCTCCTGTGAGTTTAGATTATCGAATCCGACGCAAAAATGATAGTTAATTATAACGTTCAGGGCCTCCTAATGCCGATGGAACACTCAAATTATGTCGAGATTCAATACATCGGCCTCCAGCCGACTTGTCTCCAAGGGTCTATTGCTGCCTCGGGCACCTTATGGTCGTTGTCCTGTGAGTCTAGATTTTCGAATCCGACGCAAAAATGATAGTGAATTGTAACGTTCAGCGCCTCCTAATGACGATGGAACACTCAAATTGCGTCGAGATTCAATACATCGGCCTCCCAGCCTACTTGTCTCCAAGGGGATATTGCTGCCTCGGGCACCACATGGTCCTTCTCCTGTGACTCTAGATTTTCGAATCCGACGCAAAAATGATAGTGAATTGTAACGATCAGCGCCTCCTAATGACGATAGAAGACTCAAATTGCGTCGCGATCCAATACATCGTCCTCCAGCCGACTTGTCTCCAAGGGTCTATTGCTGCCTCGGGCACCTTATGGTCGTTCTCCTGTGAGTCTAGATTTCGAATCCGACGCAAAAATGATAGTTAATTGTAACGTTCAGGGCCTTGTAATGACGATGGAACACTCAAATTGCGTCGAGATTCAATACATCGGCCTCCAGCCGACTTGACTCCAAGAGTCTATTGCTGCCTCGGGCACCTTATGGTCGTTGTCCTGTGAGTTTAGATTTTCGAATCCGACGCAAAAATGATAGTTAATTGTAACGTTCAGGGCCTTCTAATGACGATGGAACACTCAAATTGCGTCGAGATTCAATACATCGGCCTCCAGCCGACTTGTCTCCAAGGGTCTATTGCTGCCTCGGGCACCTTATGGTCGTTCTCCTGTGAGTCTAGATTTTCGAATCCGACGCAAAAATGATAGTTAATTGTAACGTTCAGGGCCGCCTAATGACGATGGAACTCTCAAATTGCGTCGAGATTCAATACATCGTCCTCCAGCCGACTTGTCTCCAAGGGTCTATTGCTGCCTCGGCACCTTATGGTCGTTCTCCTGTGAGTCTAGATTTTCGAACCGACGCTAAAATGATAGTTAATTGTAACGTTCAGCGCCTCCTAATGCCGATGGAACACTCAAATTGCGTCGAGATTCAATACATCGGCCTCCAGCCGACTTGTCTCCTAGGGTCTATTGCTGCCTCGGGGCACCTTATGGTCGTTCTCCTGTGAGTCTAGATTTTCGAATCCGACGCAAAAATGATAGTTAATTGTAACGTTCAGGGCCTTCTAATGACGATGGAACACTCAAATTGCGTCGAGATACAATACATCGTCCTCCACCCGACTTGTCTCCAAGGATCTATTGCTGCCTCGGGCACTTTATGGACGTTCTCTTGTAATTCTAGATTTTCGAATCCGACGCAAAAGTGATAGTTAATTGTAACGTTCAGGGCCGCCTAATGACGATGGAACTCTCAAATTGCGTCGAGATTCAATACATCGGCCTCCAGCCTACTTGTCTCCAAGGGGATATCGCTGCCTCGGGCACCTTATGGTCGTTCTCCTGTGAGTCTAGATTTTCGAATCCGACACAAAAATGATAGTTAAATTCTAACGTTCAGGGCCTTCTAATGACGATGGAACACTCAAATTGCGTCGAGATTCAATACATCGGCCTCCAGCCTACTTGTCTCCAAGGGGATATCGCTGCCTCGGGCACCACATGGTCCTTCTCCTGTGAGTATAGATTTTCGAATCCGACGCAAAAATGATAGTGAATTGTAACGTTCAGCGCCTCCTAATGACGATAGAAGACTCAAATTGCGTCGCGATCCAATACATCGTCTCCAGCCGACTTGTCTCCAAGGGTCTATTGCTGCCTCGGGCACCTTATGGTCGTTTTCCTGTGAGTCTAGATTTCGAATCCGACGCAAAAATGAATGTTAATTGTAACGTTCAGGGCCTTGTAATGACGATGGAACACTCAAATTGCGTCGAGATACAATACATCGTCCTCCAGCCGACTTGTCTCCAAGGATCTAATGCTGCCTCGGGCACTTTATGGTCGTTCTCTTGTAATTCTAGATTTTCGAATCCGACGCAAAAATGATAGTTAATTGTAACGTTCAGGGCCGCCTAATGACGATGGAACTCTCAAATTGCGTCGAGATTCAATACATCGTCCTCCAGCCGACTTGTCTCCAAGGGTCTATTGCTGCCTCGGGCACCTTATGGTCGTTCTCCTGTGAGTCTAGATTTTCGAATCCGACGCAAAAATGATAGTGAATTGTAACGTTCAGCGCCTCCTAATGACGATAGAAGACTCAAATTGCGTCGAGATTCAATACATCGGCCTCCAGCCGACTTGTCTCCAAGGGTCTATTGCTCGCCTCGGGCACCTTATGGTCGTTCTCCTGTGAGTCTAGATTTTCGAATCCGACGCAAAAATGATAGTTAATTGTAACGTTCAGGGCCTTGCTAATGACGATGGAACACTCAAATTGCGTCGAGATTCAATACATCGGCCTCCAGCCGACTTGTCTCCAAGAGTCTATTGCTGCCTCGGGCACCTTATGGTCGTTCTCCTGTGAGTCTAGATTTTCGAATCCGACGCAAAAATGATAGTTAATTGTAACGTTCAGGGCCTTGTAATGACCGATGGAACACTCAAATTGCGTCGAGATTCAATACATCGGCCTCCAGCCGACTTGTCTCCAAGGGTCTATTGCTGCCTCGGGCACCTTATGGTCGTTCTCCTGTGAGTTTAGATTATCGAATCCGACGCAAAAATGATAGTTAATTATAACGTTCAACGCCTTGTAATGCCGATGGAACACTCAAATTGCGTCGATATTCAATACATCGGCCTCCAGCCGACTTGTCTCCAAGGGGCTATTGCTGCCTCGGGCACCTTACGGTCGTTCTCCTGTGAGTCTAGATTTTCGAACCCGACGCTAAAATGATAGTTAATTGTAACGTTCAGGGCCTCCTAATGACGATAGAAGACCCAAATTGCGTCGCGATCCAATACATCGTCCTCCAGCCGACTTGTCTCCAAGGGTCTATTGCTGCCTCGGGCACCTTATGGTCGTTCTCCTGTGAGTTTAGATTATCGAATCCGACGCAAAAAATGATAGTTAATGTAACGTTCAGGGCCTTCTAATGACGATGGGACACTCAAATTGCGTCGAGATTCAATACATCGTCCCTCCAGCCGACTTGTCTCCAAGGGGATATTGCTGTCTCGGGCACAATATGATCTTTCTCCTGTGAGTCTAGATTTTCGAATCCGACGCAAAAATTGATAGTGATTGTAACGTTCAGCGCCTCCTAATGACGATAGAAGACTCAAATTGCGTCGCGATCCAATACGTCGTCCTCCAGCCGACTTGTCTCCAAGGGTCCTATTGCTGCCTCGGGCACCTTAAGGTCGTTCTCCTGTGAGTCTAGATTTTCGAATCCGACGCAAAAATGATAGTTAATTGTAACGTTCAGGGCCTCCTAATGACGATAGAAGACTCAAATTGCGTCGAGATTCAATACATCGGCCTCCCAGCCGACCTTGTCTCCAAGGGTCTATTGCTGCGCGGGCACCTTATGGTCGTTCTCCTGTGAGTTTAGATTATCGAATCCGACGCAAAAATGATCGTTAATTATAACGTTCAGGGCCTCCTAATGCCGATGGAACACTCAAATTGCGTCGAGATTCAATACATCGGCCTCCAGCCTACTTGTCTCCAAGGGTCTATTGCTGCCTCGGGCACCTTATGGTCGTTGTCCTGTGAGTCTAGATTTTCGAATCCGACGCAAAAATGATAGTCAATTGTAACGTTCAGGGCCTTCTAATGACGATGGAACACTCAAATTGCGTCGAGATTCAATACATCGGCCTCCAGCCTACTTGTCTCCAAGGGGATATCGCTGCCTCGGGCATCACATGGTCCATTCTCCTGTGAGTCTAGATTTTTCGAATCCGACGCAAAAATGATAGTTAATTGTAACGTTCAGGGCCTTGTAATGACGATGGAACACTCAAATTGCGTCGCGATCCAATACATCGTCCTCCAGCCGACTTGTCTCCAAGGGTCTATTGCTGCCTCGGGCACCTTATGGTCGTTCTCCTGTGAGTTTAGATTATCGAATCCGACGCAAAAATGATAGTTAATTGTAACGTTCAGGCCTTCTAATGACGATGGGGACACTCAAATTGCGTCGAGATTCAATACATCGTCCTCCAGCCGACTTGTCTCCAAGGGGATATTGCTGTCTCGGGCACAATATGATCCTTCTCCTGTGAGTCTAGATTTTCGAATCCGACGCAAAAATGATAGTGAATTGTAACGTTCAGCGCCTCCTAATGACGATAGAAGACTCAAATTGCTTCGCGATCCAATACATCGTCCTCCAGCCGACTTGTATCCAAGGGTCTATTGCTGCCTCGGGCACCTTATGGTCGTTCTCCTGTGAGTCTAGATTATCGAATCCGACGCAAAAATGATAGTTAATTGTAACGTTCAGGGCCTTCTAATGCCGATGGAACACTCAAATTGCGTCGAGATTCAATACATCGGCCTCCAGCCGACTTGTCTCCAAGGGTCTATTGCTGCCTCGGGCACCTTATGGTCGTTCTCCTGTGAGTTTAGATTATCGAATCCGACGCAAAAATGATAGTTAATTATAACGTTCAGGGCCTCCTAATGCCGATGGAACACTCAAATTATGTCGAGATTCAATACATCGGCCTCCAGCCGACTTGTCTCCAAGGGTCTATTGCTGCCTCGGGCACCTTATGGTCGTTGTCCTGTGAGTCTAGATTTTCGAATCCGACGCAAAAATGATAGTGAATTGTAACGTTCAGCGCCTCCTAATGACGATGGAACACTCAAATTGCGTCGAGATTCAATACATCGGCCTCCAGCCTACTTGTCTCCAAGGGGATATTGCTGCCTCGGGCACCACATGGTCCTTCTCCTGTGACTCTAGATTTTCGAATCCGACGCAAAAATGATAGTGAATTGTAACGATCAGCGCCTCCTAATGACGATAGAAGACTCAAATTGCGTCGCGATCCAATACATCGTCCCGACTTGTCTCCAAGGGTCTATTGCTGCCTCGGGCACCTTATGGTCGTTCTCCTGTGAGTCTAGATTTTCGAATCCGACGCAAAAATGATAGTTAATTGTAACGTTCAGGGCCTTGTAATGACGATGGAACACTCAAATTGCGTCGAGATTCAATACATCGGCCTCCAGCCGACTTGACTCCAAGAGTCTATTGCTGCCTCGGGCACCTTATGGTCGTTGTCCTGTGAGTTTAGATTTTCGAATCCGACGCAAAAATGATAGTTAATTGTAACGTTCAGGGCCTTCTAATGACGATGGAACACTCAAATTGCGTCGAGATTCAATACATCGGCCTCCAGCCGACTTGTCTCCAAGGGTCTATTGCTGCCTCGGGCACCTTATGGTCGTTCTCCTGTGAGTCTAGATTTTCGAATCCGACGCAAAAATGATAGTTAATTGTAACGTTCAGGGCCGCCTAATGACGATGGAACTCTCAAATTGCGTCGAGATTCAATACATCGTCCTCCAGCCGACTTGTCTCCAAGGGTCTATTGCTGCCTCGGGCACCTTATGGTCGTTCTCCTGTGAGTCTAGATTTTCGAACCCGACGCTAAAATGATAGTTAATTGTAACGTTCAGCGCCTCCTAATGCCGATGGAACACTCAAATTGCGTCGAGATTCAATACATCGGCCTCCAGCCGACTTGTCTCCTAGGGTCTATTGCTGCCTCGGGCACCTTATGGTCGTTCTCCTGTGAGTCTAGATTTTCGAATCCGACGCAAAAATGATAGTTAATTGTAACGTTCAGGGCCTTCTAATGACGATGGAACACTCAAATTGCGTCGAGATACAATACATCGTCCTCCACCCGACTTGTCTCCAAGGATCTATTGCTGCCTCGGGCACTTTATGGACGTTCTCTTGTAATTCTAGATTTTCGAATCCGACGCAAAAGTGATAGTTAATTGTAACGTTCAGGGCCGCCTAATGACGATGGAACTCTCAAATTGCGTCGAGATTCAATACATCGGCCTCCAGCCTACTTGTCTCCAAGGGGATATCGCTGCCTCGGGCACCTTATGGTCGTTCTCCTGTGAGTCTAGATTTTCGAATCCGACACAAAAATGATAGTTAATTCTAACGTTCAGGGCCTTCTAATGACGATGGAACACTCAAATTGCGTCGAGATTCAATACATCGGCCTCCAGCCTACTTGTCTCCAAGGGGATATCGCTGCCTCGGGCACCACATGGTCCTTCTCCTGTGAGTATAGATTTTCGAATCCGACGCAAAAATGATAGTGAATTGTAACGTTCAGCGCCTCCTAATGACGATAGAAGACTCAAATTGCGTCGCGATCCAATACATCGTCCTCCAGCCGACTTGTCTCCAAGGGTCTATTGCTGCCTCGGGCACCTTATGGTCGTTTTCCTGTGAGTCTAGATTTTCGAATCCGACGCAAAAATGATAGTTAATTGTAACGTTCAGGGCCTTGTAATGACGATGGAACACTCAAATTGCGTCGAGATACAATACATCGTCCTCCAGCCGACTTGTCTCCAAGGATCTAATGCTGCCTCGGGCACTTTATGGTCGTTCTCTTGTAATTCTAGATTTTCGAATCCGACGCAAAAATGATAGTTAATTGTAACGTTCAGGGCCGCCTAATGACGATGGAACTCTCAAATTGCGTCGAGATTCAATACATCGTCCTCCAGCCGACTTGTCTCC